>NW_027531911.1:950456-955393 GCF_008692635.1 Crocuta crocuta
AGGAGAAGCCCCTTCTCTGTTTGGAGCTCGACTTGTAGGGGGAGCGGCGCTCCTGAAGCCACTCCGCCACTCTTCTGGCTTCACTCAGATTCCCAGTGGGGAGGCTAGAGGCTTGAAACTGCTCCGAGGGAGCAGTTTATATTTCAGGCAATATCAATGGGGAGCACGGACTAAGATCTGGAAATGAGCAGTGGCTTGGGACACAGAACTCGGCCCACCTCAGCTATGGCCAGAGCACAGGAGATCTGACCCAAAAGAGTGAGTTGCAATGTTTGGTTCCAGAAGGGACTGGGGTGCCACCATTTTTCTCCCCACAACCACCAAGGTGGGAACCTCTGTAGGATGCAGTGGAGGCTAAGACCCGCCTACAGCAAACCACACCCATCCCCCCGCTAGAGAGTTTTGTCTTTTTTTTTTTTTTTTACCTGAGCCAGGGGCAAGACCAACATGGATGCACGACAGTGATTAATTCCAGATCAATTCTTTCTTTTTAGATACATTTTCCCTTGTCTCATTCGTATCCCACCCCTCTGCTGGAGTGGGCACTCTGGTCACTGGTTTTCTTAAACAGTCACATTTAACCCATTCTCTAGATGTATATATTACACCTCCACTGCTACCTCTCTCTCTCTCTCTCTCTGGAGTAATCAGACTATATAGTTTCTCTGAGTAACATTATCTCTGAGTAACATTATCACTACCATATTCTCCTCTTTCTCTCTCTAAATTAAGTCTCTTATTCTCTCTGTCCAGTCATTTCTCTTGCAATTTCACTTCCTCCCCGCCCTGTCATTTCTCTCTTTGCATATGCTATTCCATCAGCACTGCCTACATCTGGCTCTTTATTTGTAGCTGGGAATTTTGCTTTTATGCCTTTAGACTGTCCTTTGTCTTCNGTTGGATTTATCTGTGTCTTTGCATGCCTTTGTTCCCTGTGTGTTTATCTGTCTGTTTTCTTTTCCAGGGCTACTTCAAGAAACAAGCAAAAGTACATATGGTGGAGAGTCCCAAATACCACTACTAGCAGGGAAATAAAATAACCAAAGTCTGAACAAGAGATACCAATAGACACCATTCAAAGAACACTTCCTGAATGGACAGGCCTTGGAGAGTCAAAGAGCCTTCTTTAATACAGTAGTACTCGCAGGTGCAGAGTGTACAACAAGCTTTTAAAACTAACGATAGACAGAAAGCTAACCAAAATGATGAAACAGAAGAACTCTCCTCTAAAGAAACTCCAGGAAGAATGACAGCTAAAATACTGCTCAAAACAGATATAAGCAACATAACTGATCAAGAATTTAGAACAACAGTCATATAATTAATCACTGGGCTTAAAAAAGGCATGGAAGACATCAGAGAAACTATTGCTACAAAGACTATGTAGCTTAAAAATACTTGTGATGAATTTAAAAATGCTATAGATCAGATGAATAATAAAATGGAGGCATCCAGGGCACCTGGGGTGGGGGAGGCTCAGTCAGTTAAGCATCCGACGTTGGCTCAGGTCATGATCTCACGGTTCATGGGTTCGAGCCCCACATCGGGCTCTGTGCTGACAGCTAGCTCAGAGCCTGAAGCCTGTTTTAGATTCTGTACCTCCCTCTCTCTCTGACCCTCCCCTGTTCACACTGTCTCTCTCTCTCTCTCTCTCTTTCTATCGCTCTCTCTCTCTCAGAAATAAATAAAACATTTAAAAAATAAAAAAATAAATTAAAAATTAAAAACATAAAATAAAATGGAGGCATCCAATGCATGGATTGAAGAGGCAGAGAGAGGAATAGAAGAATTAGAGTACACAATTATAGAAAAAGAGGAAGCCAGGAAAAAGAGAGATAAACTGATCCAGGAACACAAAAGGAGAGTTTGAGAGCTGAGCAATAAAATCAAATGGACGAATATCTGTATCATAGGAATTCCAGAAGAGGAAGAGAGAGGAAAAGGTGTTGAAGGAGTCCTTGAACAAATTATAGCAGAGAACGTCCTCAATCTGGGGAAGGAAACAGACATTGAAATCCAAGAGGCACAGAGAACTCACCTCAGACGTAACTTGAATCGATCTTCTGCAAAACATATCGTCGTGAAACTGGCAAAATATAAGGACAAAGAGAATCCTGAAAGCAAGTAAGGATAAAAGGGCCCTAACATACAAACGAAAACCTATCAGAGTGGTGACATATCTATCTACTGAAACTTGGCAGACCAGAAAGGAATGGCAGGAAATCTTCAATGTGATGAACAGAAAACATATGCAGCCAAGAATCCTCTATCCAGCAAGCCTGTCATTCAGAATAGAAGGAGTGATAATAGTCTTCCCAAATTAACAAAAATTGAAAGAATTCGTCACCACTAAACCAGCCCTACAAGAAATCCTGAGGGGGACTCTCTGAGGGAAATGTTGCAAGGAACGCAAGGTACCAGAGACACCACCACAGCATGAATCCCACAAAGAACGCAATGACTCTAAACTCATATTTTTCAATAATAACACTTAATGTAAATGGATAAAATGCTCCAATCAAAAGACATAGGGTAGCAGAATGGACAAAAAAATAAAATCCATCTATTTGCTGTCTACAAAACTCATTTTACACCTGAAGATACCTTCAGATTGAAAGTAAGGGGATGGAGAAATATCTATCATACTACTGGAAGTCAAAAGAAAGCTGGAATAGCTATGCTTATAACAGACAGACAACTTTAAAGTAAAGGCAGTAACCAGGGATGAAGAAGAGCATTATATAATAGTTACAGGGTCTATCCATCAGGAAGAGCTAACAATTATAAATGTCTACCACCAAATATGGGAGCACCCAAATACATAAAACAATTAATGACAAACAGAAACAATCACATGGATAAGAATGTGCTAATAGCAGGGGACTTTAATACTTCAGTTACAGCAATGGATAGATCAACTAGACAGAAAATCACTAAAGAAACAATGGACTTCAATGACACATTGGACAAGATGGATTTGACGGATATATTTAGAACTCTACATCCTGAGGACATGGAATTTACTTTCTTCTCATGTGTGCATGGCACATTTTCCAAAACAGATCACATACTGGGACATAAAGCAGCCCTCAATAAATATAAAAGAATTGAGATCATACCATGCATACTTTCAGATCACAATGCTATGAAACTAGAAATGAACCACAGGAAGAAGTCTGGAAAACCTCCAAAAACATGGAGGTTAAAGAACACCCTACTAAAGAACGAATGGGCCAATCAGGCAATTAGAGAAGAAATTTAAAAATATATGGAAACAAATGAAAATACAACAATTCAAACTCTATAGGATGTGGCAAAAGCAGTCCAAAGAAAAAAGCACATTGCACTCCAGGCCTATTTCAAGAAATTAGAAAAATCACAAATACAAAATCTAACAACACACCTAAAGGAACTAGGAGGAGAGAAACAAGAGCACCCCAAACCCCGTAGGAGAAGAGAAATAATAAAAATCAGGGCAGAAATAAAAAAAATATAGACTCCATAAAAACAGTTGAACAGATCAATGAAACCAAGAGTTGCTTTTTTGAAAAAATAAATAAAATTGACACACCTCTAGACAGGCCTCTCAAAAAGAAAAGAGAGCGTTCAAATAGACAAATTCAAGAACAAAAATGGACTTATTACAACCAACCCCTCAGAAATACAAGCAATTGTCAGGGAATAATATGACAAATTATAAAATTATATGCCAAGAAACTGGACAACTTAGAAAAAAATGGACAAATTCCTAAACACACATTCACTACCAAAATTCACATGGGAAGAAATAGAAAATCTGAACAGACCCATAACTAGTGAAGAAATCAAATAAGTTATCAAAAATCTCCCAACAAACAAGAGTCCTGGGTGGGATGGCTTCCCTGTGGAATTCCACCAGACATTTAAAACAGAATTACTACCCATTCTTCTCAAGCTGTTCCAAAATATAGAAATCAAAGGAAAACTTCCAGACTCATTCTGTGAAGCCAGCATCACTTTGATTTCCAAGCCAGACAGAGATCCAGCAAAAAAAAAAAAGAGAACTACAGGCCAATATCCTTGATGAATACAGATGCAAAAATCCTCAACAAGATACTTGCAAATTGAATTCAGCAGCACAAAAAGGAAATATCCAACATGATCAAGTGGTATCATTCCTGGGTTATAGGGATGGTTCAATACTCGAAAATCAATCAACGTGATACCTCACATCAACCAAAGAAAAGATAAAAACCATATGATCCTGTCAATAGATGCAGAAAAAGCATTTGACAAAAACAGCATCACTTCTTAATAAAGACCCTCAAGAAAGTCGGAATAGAAGTAACTTACTTAAACATCATGAAAGCCATCTATGAGAAGCCCTCAGCTAACATCATCCTCAATGGGGAAAAACTGAGAGCTTTCCCCCTGAGATCTGGAACACGACAGGGATGTCCACTCTCACCACTGTTGTTTAACGTAGTGCTGGAAGTCCTAGCATCAGCCATCAGACAACAAAAGGAAACAAAAGGCATCAGAATTGGCAAAGAAGACGTCAAACTCTCACTTTTCGCAGATGACATGATACTCTACATCGAAAACCCGACAGACTCCATCAGAAGCCTACTAGAGCTGATTCATGAATTCAGCAAACTTGCAGGATACAAAAATCAACGTACAGAAATCGGTTGCATTTTTATACACCAACAATGAAGCAACAGAAAGAGAAATCAAGAAACTGATTCCATTCACAATTGCACAAAAAACCATAAAATACCGAGGAATAAACCTAACCAAAGATATGAGATCTGTATGATGAAAACTATAGAAAACTTATGAAGGAAATTGAAGAAGACACAAAGAAATGGAAAAAACATTTCATGCTCATGGATTGGAAGAATAAATATAGTTAAAATGTCCTTACTACCCAAAGCAATCTACACATTCAATGCAAT
>NW_027531911.1:955419-955987 GCF_008692635.1 Crocuta crocuta
GATGGGCATGGAGGAGGGCACTTGTTGGGATGAGCACTGAGTGTTATATGGAAACCAACTTGACAATAAGCTATTTTTAAAATAAATAAATAAACATTAACATTTTTTTAAAAAACACCCCCCAATTTTTTTTAATGTTTCTTTTTGAGAGAAAGAAAGAGATACAGAGCACGAGTATATGAGAGAGTATCTAAGCTGTCAGCACAGAGCCTGATGTGGGGCTCAAACTCATCAACTGGGAGATCATGACCTGAGCCATCGTCGGANAACGTGGGACTCGAACCCACTAACTGTGAGATCATGAACTGAGTCAAAGTCGGATGCTTAACCAACTGAGCCTCCAGGCGCCTTATGTGGATTTTTTTAAAGAATCAAATGTGTTTACCAGAAAATACTGTTCCTTTTAAANAATGAAATGATGATGTGTAATATTTTTCTGAGGCATTTTCACAGAAAATACCTATGTTATCTGATTACTAAATATCTTTAGATAGTCATAACTTTCTAACAGCTCTTTCCAGTATCTAGGTAAAAATAGAGAACTGAAATCTAGAAAACTTGTCACTGT
>NW_027531911.1:956069-957996 GCF_008692635.1 Crocuta crocuta
ACTTGTCACAGTACAACAAAACCTTGGTTTTTGTTCAATATCAGATTTTGGTTTCATTCTGGGAAGAGATGAAAGTAGAAAGTATTTCGGTTGTGTCGGCTTCACTAAGAGTAAACATTTCATTGAAGATATGATAGTGTACACATACCGTCTGTGATTAAATTTGCTGTACACAATACAAAACCTATCATTTTCACCAGTCCTGAATTGTTGACTAGAAATACTTGGATGACCACTGTAGTTGTTTTGTTTTGCAACCTTATATACCATGTATAGATTATGACCATAAAAGAAAATTTTAAAAATAGAAACATCCATGTACAATTCTAATATATTTACCCAGAAGAAAAATTAACAGATATGTGATGAGTAATGATATAGGTAGCAAACCACACCTGAGAACCATGACTGACACATATAAGCTAACTGCCAGCCTAACTGATAACAGGACATTTCTCAGCTTATCTTTTAATTTTTCTAAGATAGCAAGAAGTACCTGATGTCAATTCTTATAACTCATTCTGAGTAGTTGGCTTTGCATAATATTAAAGAAAAGCTGAAGTGTCCCATGGGAAAGAAATAGCATGCCACTTCTCAGCAGCATCACAAGTGTTGGGACCTATTCTCTGCTCAGAGGAAGCCCCACACTGATTAGATCTGCAGCTATATGTAGCCAGTGTGAGATGCAGTCTTTACTGAGGCACAGTAGGAACGTATATGTTGAAGTTTAGGAAGGTATGAAAAATGAAATGCAAAATATTGTAAGTTTTTATGATTAGAATCAACACAGCCATATTCAGGCATAAGTTCTATATGATACGCCAGTCCTTAACATGCTACCAAATGCAAGCTGCATGAGATCAGGGATTTTCATTTAATTTACTTGCTGGGATGGAAGTGGAGAGACCTGTTTTTAGGAAATCAGAAATCATCACAATTTGACTTCAATGACATTATGAGTACATTTACATACAAATTTCAAGAGTACTTTAGAAATACACACACACACACACACACACACAGCTGATCCTCATTATTTGTAGATTCTGTTTGCACATTTGTCTACTCAATAAAATGTATTTGTAACCACAAAACCAACACTCGGGGCATTTTCATAGATATGTGCAGAACTGCAAAAAATTTGGTTCGCCTAACCTACTTGTTCCCGGTTGAGATCAAACAACAACTGTCATGTTGTTTCAGGTCTCATATGTAAATAAGTGCCTTTTTTGTGGTCTCTTTATTGCTACTTTTTTGTGGTTTTGTACTTTTGCTTGGTGATTTTTTTTTTGTTTAAAATGCTCTCCCCCAGTATAGTGATGAAGTACTGTCTAGTGTTCCTAAGTGCAAGACTGTGATGCCTTATAGAAAAAAAAATATATATATGCTGAATAAGCTTTAATCTGAGATGAATTATAGTGTTGTTAACCATGAGTTCTATGTTAATGAATCAACAATATAATACATTCAGAAAAAGGTAGAAAAATATGCCTATCGATATGTATAATGTTCCACAAAGCGCTGAAGTAACATCAATAGTATGTGATAAAGCTATGGAAAAGCAGCTAAATTTGTGGATTCGTGAGATGACAAGTGAAGAATAATAATAAGGATAATAATCATTGATAGTCATCATATAAAAGANCGTGTTATCCAGGCACATGTTAAATCCTTCTCAGCTAGTAGGGGCTAGCTCACACATTTCAAGAGGTGATATGGTGTGAAGACTGTTAAACTTGCAGGCTAGGCAGGTTCTGTGGATCAGAAGGCTACAGAAGAAAAAAAACGTTTTTAATATTTGCTAAGTGTTATACAGAAAAAGTAATGTGGAAGAGTAGATTTTCAATGCTGATGAGACAGGCTTGTTTTGCAAGGACTTTAGCTTCAAATCGTTTACAGCCCATGCAATTACTTACTTGTAAGAAAC
>NW_027531911.1:958036-968526 GCF_008692635.1 Crocuta crocuta
TTATGTTCATATATATTCATATATATATGAAACACATAAAACAAGGTTATGTCTTGTTTGGTTAATGAAAATGTGACTAGATGATCGCAGGAACATACCCTCTATTTCCCGTAGGAGCAATAGTTTCATATGAACGAATACAGTATTCATTGCAATTTTACAGAACATAACCAAGAATAACAAGAATTGTGTGTATGTAATAATATATATCTATATATACACATGTATATACAAATGAGATTATATACATTATACAGTATGTATAATATATATATATATACACACACACACTGTTTAGAACTTAGAATTTGATTTTAAACTATATAAACAATTTAATATGTCAAAGAATAAAAGAAGGAAACATCTCTGTGTGTGGTTCTTGTTTTGACCAGTTAACTATTTGGTGCTGGAAGTCATTTGCAACTTTCCAGAAAACAGAACCAGTGCCCTTTATCTTCTGTGGTGAATGTTCATGATTAATGGTTGGGCTTGCCCCTTCAAGTATATTGATACAGCTGATCAGAGAGACATTATAAAGTTGACTTAGTGTACTTTCTATATGCTCTCCCTTAATCTATATAAAGCTGTACTTTTGATACTGCCAAACCTCTCAATATGATGTAGAAATTCGATTTGCAGTTACCATATGGTAACAAGCAGAGGTTATTGTCAGAGGTTGCTATAGTAAGGGAGTCAGCCACCATCACTAGAGTGGTAGGCTAACTATTGCCCCTCCAGAGGTCTTGTAGTAGTTAGGATTCTCCAGAGAAACAAAACTAATAGGAGATATATCTATCTAGATAGAGATATAAATATTTATCATAGTATATATAAAGAGATTATCATAAGCAATTGGCTTTTTCAGTAATCAAGAGATCGTTATAAGGAATTGGCTTAGAAGTTAGTAGGCTGGAGACTCAGGAGAGCCGATGGCATAAGTTCCAGTTTGCAGACAGAAGACTGATGTTCCAACTCAGCAGACAGGCCTGAGACATTCCGTTTCACATAGCCTTTTAGATCTTCAATTGATTGGATGAAGGCCACACACATTAGGGAGGACAAAATGTTTTACTCAGTCTGCTGATTAAATGTTAATCTCATCAAAAATTTTTCATAGACACACCCAGAATAATGTTTGACCACATGTCAAGATACCTGATGGCCCAGTCAGGCTTTCGTATAAAATTAATCATCACAAATGTCTATGTTTGAATCCCTGGAATTTGTGAATATGTTTCCTTACAAAATATGTTACCTTGTGAAAAAAGTCCCTTACAATGCAGCTATGATTAACTATGCAGCTATGATTAACTTATGAATTTTGAGCTGAGGAAATTATTCTGGATAATATTGGTGGGCCAAATGTAATCACAAGGGTTCCTTATAAGAGAAAGGCAAGAGAATCAAAAGCGATGTGACAACAGAAGCAGAGGTCGGAATGATGTAGCCACAAGTCATGAAATGTGGACAGACTGAAAAAGCTGGAAAAGACAAGGATCAGATTTTCCCCTAGAACCTCTAGAAGAACCACCGCTCTGCTGTCGCCTTGATTTTAGCCCCGTAGGACTCATTTCAGACTTTTAACCTCCAGAACTGTAAAATAATAAATTTGTGTAATTTAAGTTGCTAAATTTGTGGAAATTTGTTACAGTAGCAATAGGAAACTAATACCACTTGCATTTGGCACAAACCCAAAGGCAGTTAATGAAGTTGAGAAATTTCAAAGTGAACAAAAATGAGGGCTTTCTACTTTTTTAAAAAAATGTTTGTTTTTTAGAGAGAGCATATGAATGGGGAAGGGGCAGAGAGAGATGGGGACAGAGAATCTGAAGCAGATTCTGTGCTTACAGCAGTGAGCTGATGTGGGCCTCACACCCACGAGCCCTGAGCATGACTGAGCCAAAGTCAGACACTCAACCAGCTGAGCCACCCAGGTGCCCCAGGAGGACCTGATACTTTGACTGAAGGCTGTTGGCATGGGAAAGATGGGAGTAAGAGGACTCAAACTAAAACATCATCTGTGATTGGTTTGGTAGCTATTTGGTGGCCTGGTTGGTCCTGAGTTGGAAACAGGGTCAAAATAGTGAGGCCGGTAGTCTTTGACCAAGTCCTAATTTTCTGAGCCAATCATTTCAGAGGCTGTGGTTTGGCTTCCTGGACTGGCCTGCAGAAATTATTGGTCAAATCTTACTGTCATGTTTCATTGTGAATAGATTCCCCTGGAAGCTCAAGAAATAGCCCCTGTGGTGTGTGCTGTATACTACTGTTGCATTGTTTCTGATGAGCAGTGAGTACATACTGCTTTAGCGATGAAGGCGGTGTCTTTTCTCAGCTGAATCTCATATCTTCTCTGCTTTCTCCATATTTCATCTTCATATGTTTGACAATAATATCTCTAAGTGTGGTTAAATTTTTATTTGTCTTTCTTTACGTTCGCTAACTTTCTTGGATAAATGAGTTGATACCTTTTAAAATTTTTGGAAAACTTTTAGCTACTATGTGATCAAAATGGCTTGGTTCTCTCTCACTTCTCCTTCTGGAACTTCACTTACACCTCTGTTAGCCCCTCTGGTAGTGTCCTTGAGTCCCTTGTGTTCTGCTTACCCTCCTTCTGCATTTGCCATCAAGCTTTTATGAATGGATTTATTAGAAAAAAGAAAACCCAAACAAATAATTAACACATGGAAAACTGCTCAACTCATTAAATGTCAAAGATACACAAATTGAAAGCAAAATTAGATGCCTCTGTACATCCTGCACACTGTGAGAATGGTTATAATTTAAAAGGACAGGAAATACCAACTGTCAGTTTTGGTACACAACAAGTAGAATACCTTCCTCCTCTATAATGTTAAGACTTTGAGATCTAGATTCCATTCTCTCCCATTTCTCCAGAGGTTGCCACTATTGCATCATGATTTATTAATTTCTTACTGGATTATACTAATCAGAATGCAGATCAAAAATAAAATTCTGCTCTTAGTCCTAAATCCCTCTCTGGTAACTACCTCCCTTCTGTGCTCACATTTACAACTTCCTTGGTGACTTTATTCTGTATCCTGGCTTAAAATATATCTATAGTGTGATGGCTCACAAAGTTACACTTTTAATGCAGATCTAACTCCTAAACTCAAAATTTATACATCTATCTCCAACTCCATTGGATGTCTTATAGACAGCTTCCCTGAAGGAAAAAAAAAATAACTGCTTCTGTTAGTCAATGACCACTTCAGCTATCCAACTGTTTAAGTGCAAACACTTTGGAATCACCCCTGACTCCCCTCTCATTAGAGCTAATCTTTTCAAACAAACAAACAAACAAACAAACAACAAAAGCAAGCTTTACCTTTAAAATACATCTAAAATAAGATCACTTTTTATCCTTCTATTCCAGACCATAACCATTCACCCCGTTTACACCTGGCACTGTTACAGCCTCTTCTCAACACAGCAGGCAGAATGATCTTTATAAAACTTAAGATTCTGTCATGCTTCTGCTCAAACTCTCCCATGACTGTGCATTGCTTTCAGAATAAAATCCAAAGTACTTACAATCTCCTGTAAACCTCTAATGATTGAGTCTTGGTCTCTCTAACTTCATATCCTGTTACTCCCCCTTATGTTCTCTATGACTATTTAACATTTTATTATATAAACCAAAACCTCAGAAAATATATTATCCTAAAGTGATATCAGATAAGGAGAACCAAAAAACATTATTCTAGTAAAAAACAATAAGGAATTTTGATCAGATCATTTTTACTATTTAAAAATATGAAAGAGGAATTACTGGTCTGGTCTATATTGTTACTGGTCTATATTGTTCTTTCTTTTTTCTTTTGGTCTATATTATTCTTGATGGCAAAGCTCAAAACATTGCAAAATGAATTAGCTCCTCATTAGTTACTGCATCTCTTGTCTCTGTGATGTGACCTTAAATCAGGTCTGAGACTGAAGTCTTAACACTTTTAAATGAACATTGAAATATCTTTTGTGCAATATTCTCCAGTCCTTAATCATATGCTATTTTATACAGATTATAAATAATATCACAAAATCAATATTATGTGTTTGCCAATATTTGTGGGCAGAATATATAAATTGTTTACTGGAACAATTTCTCCATTAAAATAAAAGCATCTTGGTAATGGTATTTAAGTACTTCCTCTTAAACCAACTTGTGTGAAATGCTAGCCATTTCTCAATGTCCTTTATATGGGATGTTAGCAATAGACTACTGATCATATAAGTTAAACAGTGTGTATGAAATAACAAAATATATATTTACTGGTGTATTTTCCTACTTCTTGACACAAAGCTCCTAAAATCCTTGTAATCTCCTGAGCACTGTGGGTACTGGGAGCAACTTTTGTTCTGATATTTGGTCGCTAACTCTGGTTCCTCACCAAAGAGCTTCTAAGACAGCTGGCATCTCCAGAGTGTCTTGTGAGTATGGTAAAGAGATGACTGGTGACTGGGGGTCCCAAGTAGTTTCAGGATGGAGGCCAGTAACCAGAAAGTCCAAGCCATAATTAGAAGCTTAAAACTTTCAGGGTGGCTGGGTGGCTCAATCAGTTAAGCGTCTGACTTTGGCTCAGGTCAAGATCTCACGGTTGGTGGGTTTGAGCCCCGCATCAGGCTCTGTGCTGCCATCTCAGATCCTGGAGCCTGCTTGCTTCAGATTGTGTCCCCCTCTCTCTCTGCTCCTTCCCCAATCTATGTCTCTTTCTTTCTCAAAAAAACATAAAAACATTTTTAAAAAATTAAATATTAAAAAAAAGAAGTAGCTTAAAACTTTCAGCCCTCTATCCATCCTCTAAGAAGGGAAAAGAGGCTGGGGATTCAGTTCGTAATCAGTCATGTCTCTGTAATGAAGCCTCCACAAAAAACTATGGGGTTTGGAGAACTTCCAGGTTCACCCCATTAGAAGGGCAGTACTCCCTAACTCCACAGGAATAGAAGCTCCTGTGCTCAGGATTCTCCTAGACCTTGTCCTATGTACATTTTCATCTGGCTGTTCAGCTATATCATTTATTATAACCTGTATAATAAACCAGTAAACATAAGTATTTCTCTGCTACCTGTGAGCCATTATAGCAAATGACAAGACTGCCCCCTCCACTTCAGATGTCAACCATAGGTAGTGAGTCTCTAGGTTCCCCACACTTAGGTCCAACTTGGCTACAAATCGGGGGCTCTACAACCACTTCCTCATTTTTAATAATTTGCTATTATNTCTACCTCCTAGAGGCCGTTTGGTTTCCTTGACTTGACTCATGGTCCCTTTCCTTCACATTCAAAGCAGCAATTCAGGCCACATCCTTCTCAAGCTGCCATCTTTGTGGTTCTTTCTTTCTATTCCCCTTTTTTCTTTTAAATACCCTTGTAATTACATGGGCCCATCTAGATAATCCAGGATAATTTCACTATCCTAATATCAGCTGATTTGCAGACTTAGATCTGTCTGTAGCCTTATTTTCCTTTAACTATGTAACATAACATATTCAGAGGTTTCAGTGATTAGGTATGTTCTATTATTCTGCCTATGACAGTACTTAACCTTCAAATTTCATTCTTAACTTCCTGGCAATCAAGTCTCTAAGAAACAAAGACAAACAAAGGGCACAGAAAGATAAATCCTATATTCAAAAATGATAAAATATGCCTAGTTCTCAGAGAGAAAAGGTTTTCCCTAGCCATATTTGTTGAAAAATATTTATTAGAAAGGTCTTTAATATAGGAGAGTGAAAATTATAGAGAACTATGCCATCACAGAACTGTTTTTCTATAAATGGAAAATTCTATTTCACATGGCTCTTTTTGGGAGGGGAAATGATGCTTGTAAAAGCATATCATTAAACACTATTTAGAGATGTCTTTTCCTCATTTTAAAAAAATTCATGCTGAGAACTTGCCTCATTCAGGAGATACTTGTTGAATTGCTTAGAGCTCTAGTGACAGGCATCTTGAAATAATCAATGGAAAATATCATTAATAAAAATCCTTCAGCCACAAAAAATTTAAGTAAATGCAATGATTCTTGATCTTGCTTTTCTTATATTCTGAAAAGGTGACCAGCCCAATATAATTTAAAAACAATAGCTAACATAAAATAAAAACAGATGCAAATCAAATATCCAAAATATTACCATAATACAAACAGTTCATGAAATGATCTATTTTTGTTCAATGAGGGATCTACAGATTCTATGCAAAATGAAATTTTCATAAAATCGTAATGTTTATTTGTTTGGTGTAGGCTACTTTTTATTACTTCTGGGCTACAAATAAAAATGAAGTATACAACAACCCATATAAAACGTTAGACTAATGTGGAAAAGAATGATCTTCTTAAAGACGATTGTCTATAAAAAGCTTTTAGGAAATGTAAGTAACCAAGAGGCATTAGCAAAATAGAGTTATGTATTTGGATCCATAAAGTTATATTTTTGTAGTTATAAATTATATTTTGTCTGGGTATATATCTAGAAAGATAAGATAAATCTTGTCATCTAACTCTGTTGAGAGTTTTTTCCCCCTAAAACAAGCAAACTAAAACGCTTTTTGTTTTAAAGATTTTAAAGGTAACCAAGCATCCAGGGTTTTATTGTTGATGTTATTTTTCTAATTTTTTATTCCAGAACCAGAGGCCCAGGAAAGAGAAGCATTGACTTCCAGTGCTGTGTTTTAAAATTCAAGACCACCAACGTTGAGAGTCATTCATTTTAAACTAAAGTGCCCTTTTCCACCTATTGGCACAAAAGCAGACACATAGACCAGTGGAATAGAGAACCCAGAATTGGACCCACAAATGTATGGCCAATTAATCTTTGACAAAACAAGAAAGAGTATTCAACAGGAAAAAGACAGTCTGTTTAGCAATGGTACTGGGAGAAATGGACAGCAACATTCAGAAAAATGATACTCGACCACTTTCCTACACCATACACTAAAATAAACTCAAAATGGAAGAGAGACCTAAATGTAGGACAGGAAGCCATCAAAACCTTGAGGAGAAAATAGCCAACAACCTGTTTTACCTNCTGGTGACTTTAAGCTGAAGCCAATGCTCATGTACCATTCCAAAAATTCTAGGGCCCTTAAGAATTATCCTAAATCTACTCTGTCTGTTCTCTATTAATGGAACAAAAAAGTCTGGATGACAGCACATTTGTTAACAACATGATTTACTGAATATTTTAATCCCACTGCTGAGAACTACTGCTCAGAAGGGTAAAAAACAGATTCTTTTCAAGAGATTAGGGCTAATTGCCAATGCACCTGTCATCCAAGGGTTCAGATGGAGATTGCAATAAAATTAATGTTGTTTTCATACCTACTAATACAACATCCATTCTGCAGCCGATGGATCAAGGAGTCACTTTGACTTTCAGGTCTTAATATTTAAAAAATACATTTCATAGGGTTATAGCTGCTCTAGATAGAGATCCCTGATGGATCTCTGGGCAAAATAAATTGGAAGCCTCTGGAAAGGATTCACCATTCTAGATGTCATTGAGAACATCTGCAATTCATGGGAAGAGGTCAAACTATCAATATGACCAAAATTTTGGAAGAAGGTGCTTCCACTCTTTATGGATGATTTGAAGGGGTTTAATCCTTCAGTGAAGAAAGTAACTGCTGATGTGGTGGACATGGCAAGGGAACTAGAATTAGAAGTGGAGCCTGAAGATATGACTGAATTGATACAACCTCATGATAGAACTTGAACAGANGAGGAGTTGCTTCTCCGGATGAACAAAGAAACTGGTTTCTTGAGACAGAATCTACTCCTGATGAAGACATTATGAAAATTTTTGAAATGACAACAAAGGATTTAGACTATTACATAGACTTATTTGATAAAGCAGTAACATGATTTGAGAGGACTGACTCCAGTTTTGAAAGAATGCTATCAAACAGCATCACATACTACAAAGAAATGATTTGTGAAAGGAAGAGTCAGTTGATGCAGCAAATCTCCTGTTGTCTTGGTTTAAGAAATTGACACAGTTTTCCAAACCTTCAGCAATCAGGTTCCTGATCAGTCAGCAACCATCAATATCAAGGTAAGACCCTCCAATAACAAAAGATTGCAACTTACTGAAAGGTCAGATGATGGTTAGCAAACATATTGGTTACTATATAGGGCAAACNGAGAGAGAGAGAGAGAGATGGAGAGAGAGAATCCCAAGCAGACTCTGTATTGTCAGCACAGAGCAAGATGCAGAGCTCAAACTCACAAACCATGAGGTCATGACCTGAACCAAAACCAAGAGTAGGACATTTATCCGACTGAACATAATTTTTACACCAAACTAAAAAATTCATATTACTCAATTTATTGCAATATTTGCTTTATTGTGGTGTTCTGGAACCAAACACACAATATCTAAGATATGCCTATACCAAGAATGACAACTTACTAGAGCAGAAACCTCCGTAAGAGGTTAACATTTCTGACTGTTAAGACACAATTACAAGGCACACTAAAAGGCAAAACCACAGTATTAAGAGGCAGAGCAAACATCAGAACCAGAGCCAGATCTGGTAAGGATTTGGGAATCATCAAACTGGGAATTTAAAGCAACTATGATTAATATGCCAGATTAAATGGATAAATTAGACAGCATTCAAGTATAGATGGACAATTTATAAGAAAAATACCTTGAAAGAAGGCAAGGGAAAAATATATCTACCTATAGAAGAACAAAGATAATTACATCTGACTTGTTTTCAGAAACTATGTAGGAACGAATAGAGTGAAACATTTAAAGCATAGAGAGGAAAACCAAGAAACATTAATCTAGAATTCTACACTCTACAGAACTATCCGTCAAAAGTGAAAGAGCAATAAAGACTTTATCAGATAAACAAAAATTGAGGGATTTTGTTGCTAGTAAAATCTGTCATGAAAGAAATTTTAAAAGTTCTTCATAGAGGCAGAAAATGTTATCAGTTAGAAACTAGGATCCACATAATTGGAGAAGGAATGGGTAAAGATGAATTTAAAACTTTTAGTTAACATTAAAACTGCTGTTTTTCTTATTCATAATTGATCTAACATTTGTTCCACATAATAACAACAATGTATTCACCACATAATCTTATGTATCTATATATGCTTATGTATAAGAAAAATGAGTGACAGCTATAATATAAGGGTTAGGAGAGAGGAATTGGGATAATTTTGTTATTATAAGGCAGTCACACTATCTGTGACCTGGTATAGTATTATTTGAAAGTAGGCTTGGATTAGTTGTAAATGTGTAGTGTAGATTCTAGGCCAAGCACTTAAAAAATTTAATTCTAAGTTATACTAAAAAAAAGAAAGAAAATAGGATCATATAAAATGATAAATTAAAACCACAGATGACAGAAAAGAGTGGAAGACAAAAAGAACAAAGACAAAGGGCAATCAATATAAAATGATAACAAATATAGTAGCTATTATTTCAACTATATCAATACTCACTTCAACCATCAATGGTTGAGATATGTCAATTAAAAGACCGACATTATCCGAGTCATTAAAAAATGAACTCTATGTTGTATACAAGAAACCCACTTCAATTTTTTTAAGAAACCCACTTTACATATAAGAACATATATTTTAATAGTAACCTCTTGAAGGAAGTTATATCTGCTTGCACTAATCAAAAGAAAGCAGGAGTTGCTATATTAGTTTCAGTCAAAGCAGATGTCAGAGCAAATAAAGTTGTTGGGGGAAAAAAGGATTCTATAATGATAAACAGGTCAATTCTCCAAGAAGACACAACAATCATTAATGTATTTACATCTAACAAGAGAGTGTCAAAATATGTAAAGAAAAAAAAGATAAACTGTAAGGAGAATTACATGGATCCATTACTATAGTTGGAGACTTCAGCACCCCGCTATCAGAAATGCACAGATCAGCAAGCAGAAAATCAGGAAAGACATAGTTGAATTCAACAGCATCACCAATCAACTGAATGTAACTATCAACTGTTTCTATCAACTATTTCATTCAGTAACAGCAGAATATACATTCTTCACAAGTTTACATAAAACATTTATATAGACTGCATTGTGAGCCATAAAATTCTTTTATGTGAGCCAAAAAATTCTTTCATAAAATTTGAAAGAATAGATATCATACAATGTCTGCTCTCAGACCACAATGGAATTAAACTAGAAATCAGTAACTTAAAAATAGTTTGGAAATCCCNCAAACATTTCTAAATAATATAGGAGTCAAAGAACAAATCTCAAGAGAAATTTTTAAGTATTTTCTGTTAAATAAAAATAGAAATATAACTTATCAAAATGTGTAAGATGCAGGGAAAGCAGGGCTTAAAGGTCAATTTAGAATACTGAACATATTTACTTTAAAAAACACAGATCTAACATCAGTAATCTAAGCTTCCACTTTAGGAAGCTATGAAGAGTAAATGAAATTCAAAGAAAAAGAATAAATAATAAAAATTACAGCAGAAATCAATAAAATC
>NW_027531912.1:0-351 GCF_008692635.1 Crocuta crocuta
CCCCTATGACCCAGCAATAGCACTGCTAGGAATTGACTCAAGGGACACAGGAGTGCTGATGCATAGCGGCACATGGACCCCCATGTTCATAGCAGCACTCTCAACAACAGCCAAACCATGGAAAGAGCCTAAGTGTCCATCAACGGACGAATGGATCAAGAAGATGTGGTTTATCTATACCATGGCAATGTGGTTTATCTACATGGCAATGAGAAAGAATGAAATCTAGCCATGTGTAGCAACATGGATGGACTTTGAGGGTGTTATGCTGAGCGAAATAAGTCAGGCAGAGAAGGACAGATACCATATGTTTGCACGTATAGGAGGATTAGGAGGAACTTAACTGAGGAC
>NW_027531912.1:574-4485 GCF_008692635.1 Crocuta crocuta
TTTGTATAACTATAGAACAAAAGTCTGGAAGATTATAGACCAGTTAAGCTAAGTAAGGTTTTGTCTTTGGGGCATTGAGATTATAAGGCACATTTATTCTTTTCATTTTATTTGTGTAAAGGATAGTTTAGTTTTTAGCATATATGCATGTATTATTTCTATCACAGAAATATTTTCCAAAGTTAGAACTTTATTTTTTTAAATTTTTTTAATGTTTTATTTATTTTTGAGAGAGAGATAGAGACAGTATGAGCAGGAGAGGGTCAGAGAGAGAGGGAGTCACAGGCTGAAACAGGCTCCAGGCTCTGAGCTGGCAGTCAGCACAGAGCCCGACGCGGGGCTCGAACCCACAAACTGTGAGAGCATGACCTGAGCTGAAGTCAGGCGTTTAACCAACTGAGCCACCCAGGCGCCCCAAAGTTAGAACTTTATTTTTTTTTTTAAATGTTTTTTATTTATTTCTAGGAGAGAGAGAGAGAGAGAGACAGCGTAAGCAGGGGAGGGTCAGAGAGAGAGGGAGTCACAGGCTGAAACAGGCTCCAGGCTCTGAGCTGGCAGTCAGCACAGAGCCCGACGCGGGGCTCGAACCCACGAACCGCGAGATCATGACCTAAGCGAAAGTCAGACGCTTAACCGACTAAGCCACCCAGGCGCCCCGAGAACTTTAAACCAAAGGGCCCATGCTTAAAATGTCCTTTCAACTTGAAATGAGGGGGGGAAAAGTCAAACTAGTGACTTTATAAAGATATTGAAACCATCCAAAGAAGTATGAGAGAGGAACAAGTTGTAGCAGAAGGCACAGTCAGGGATACATAGAAAGTTCACGATTTCGGGCACCTGAATCACGGCTCTACACTCAGACATATGATAAGCAGTGCAGCTGATGCAGAATCAGGGACAATTATAATGGAAAGTGAGAGGAAATTAAAAAGGCCAAAAATAAGAAAGCTAGATTAATAATTGAAACCAATTTTCCCCAACTGAAAGCCTGACAGCAAAGATTTTTAAAAGGGACAGAATTTTCCCTCAGAAACATCCTCCGAGAATCCACAAATACTTCACTGTCAGTGTTTTTACCTATAAAGAGAAAGACAGGCTCTTACAAGCCAGCAAGATGAAAGGAGTGACTGCAGTTAAAGACGCCACGGTAGGAATGACCTCAGCCCTTGCCTTTGGGAAACACCACTGCAAGCGGCGTCGGGCTGGGTTTCTCTTTTAAGTCAGAATAGAAAAATGTTATTTATTTATGTATTTTTAATGTTTCTTTTTGAGAGAGAGAGAGCGTGCAAGCGGCAGGGGAGTGAGGGACAGGATCTGAAGACGGCTCTGAGCTGACAACGCAGGGCTCCAAGTCATGAACCGTGAGATCATGACCTTGAGCCAAGTCTCAGCCAATCGGCTCAACGGACTCAGCCACCCAGGCGTCCCCAGTATAGAACAATGTTAAGGCAGAGACCCTAATATGATTTCTCCACAAAATCCTACAGCTGCAAAAAGCAACAAAGATCTAAGAGTAGATGCTACACTTATAAGGCAAATTAGGGCAGTTTTATGAAGGAAAGGACAGTAAAACCACCTAGTAAGTTACGGAAAGGCATAGCAGAAACACAAATCTCATTGGGTGTCTTAAGTGACCATGGCCAAAAGGGAAGTGTCCTGATATTTGGGATACAACAGCTATCCTTAAAGATGCGCATAGATGAAAATAATTGGGTTTAAATATATTGGTGTTAAAAAGCTAAGATCATCCTTAGTGGGGTTGAAAGCCATGCGCTAGGTGTCAGAATCATGTGGGGGTCTTCCAAAAAAAATATCCTGCCCTACTGCACCCTGGCCAATTCATTCTGAACTTACAGCAAATCTTCAAGTTCAGCCCAGAAACTACTTAAAACAAAAGACAAAAAGAAAAGTTATTATAAAGGTTAATATGACAAATGATTGGGAGTATTAGACATATTTATAATATTATCTAGTAATTTATAACAGTATAATTTATAATTATATAATAAAATGGGTCGAAAACACAAAAATGACAGCAAGAATGTAATATATATATTACAAAGTGTTGATCCCCTTAATTTATAAAATCTCACGCCCAGATTTCCAAACAGGCAAAGGATATCAACAGCAGTTTACAAAAGAACAAGGCAAACGGTCAATTAAAAAAGGGAAGAAAAATCGCGCAACCCAAGGTAATAAAAGAAAGGCAAGCGAAATGAGTTACCCCGGCGTTTAACCCGGCGAAGGTGAGATCGGAGTTGTGTCACCGAGGAAGAAGGGGGCGCTGCGCAGCCGGCAGGGAGCTGCACAGAGGCCCGGGCCAGGTGTGAGGTGAAGACAGGACATCCTTCCCAAGGGCTACAGGCAGAGTCCTCGGCCTCGGGCTGTCTCGCAGAAACTGCTAGAGAGAACTTGCTAAGCCCGGAGCGTCCCCACCAGTGAGCTGGGGAGGAAGACCTCGCGGCGATCTTCGGGGCAGCCTTCCAGAACATTCTGCAGCTGCAGCTGCCGGGAAAAAGACAGCACCCCGTCATTTTTTCAGTCTGGTTTTAGGCCGGAGTGAATATTGAATGAATAGTCTTTGAACACTCCGAGTCAGGGTGAAGGGGTCACGAGGAGAAGTCAGGGCGTCGCTCATGAATGCCGCCCCGGGCGCCGCTTCCGCCCGGCCGTGTCACGCAGGCTGGGCAGTGGCTCGGAGTCGTCGCTGGGTCTCTGTCCCTCTGCCGCGCGGCTCCCTCTGAAGGTCCGTCTGTCGCTGAACCGATGGGGAGGCGCGCATCGGGAGAGTGGACCCCAAGGAGCCAAAGGGTAGAAAAAGCTGCCACCCCTTCCTGCTCTGCTGACACGGCTGCAGAGGGCGTTCCTGTGGCGCTTTCAGGGGTTTGAGAAACAGCCCTTCCAGCATCTTCGGGGCCCCCCCCACCCGGAGCCCTCCAGAAGGGAGGGGTGCTTGCACACAGACTTCCTGGCTCTACACCCCTCTCATGTGTAAGAGCTAAGTCTTTTTTGGTGTCCAAACCTGCTCATTTTCCTGTTTTGCTGCTGGAAGGACATTTTTTTTCTTTAGCATAAGCACTAAATTCAGAAAAGCAATAATCTGCCCTCGAAACTTAAGAGTGTAATCAGTGCTTTATACAGTCACAAAATGAAACAATGAAAGCCTGATCTCTTTAATAACTAAATAACATTTGTTAAAGGGCGCCTGGGGGGCTCAGTCGGTTGAGCGTCCGACTTCAGCTCAGGTCATGATCTCGCGGTTCGTGGGTTCGGGCCCCGCGTCGGGCTCTGTGCTGACTGCCAGCTCAGAGCCTGGAGCCTGTTTCAGTCTGTGACTCCCTCTCTCTCTGACCCTCCCCTGCTCACGCTGTCTCCCTCTGTCTCAATAAGAAAATAATAATAACATGTATGAAATACAGTTTGAAAATAAAATCCTAAATAAAATGTCAGAAAGTGGAGGCACTGAAAGCGGACTCTCTCCCGACACGTCTGACAACGTACACAGACCCCCTTGCGGCACAGGCATCAGACGCCTTACCTGCCGGCGTGACTTTCCGCCCTGAAGAAAGAAGCCACGTCTCATTTACATTTGTGCATATTAATTTGCAGGAAGTTACATATATTAAGTAACCTGTATGAATAGGAATTACAGGAATTAGTAGCGGCTTCACTGGCATCTGTTTAATGAACTAATGACAAAACTCCCATAAGGCAGCTTGTTCCTCAGTCCCTGCGGCTTCAAGGGCACCACACCCTTGGGAGATTTGCACTTGACTTTGCTTTTTTAATGTTTATTTATTTATTTTTGAGAGAGAGCCAGAGCGAGCACGCAGGGGAGGGGCAGAGAGGGGGACCAGGCCCCCAGGCAGGGGCGGCGCCGGCGGCACGGAGCCCTGCTCGGGGCTCAGCGG
>NW_027531912.1:4548-8093 GCF_008692635.1 Crocuta crocuta
GCCCCTGCCGCCCCTGCCGCGGCCCCCCGCCTCTGCGGGCCTGGGTCCCCACGCCGTGTGCCCCCTTCCCCGGCCGGTCAGCGTGTGGTCACGACAGGCGCGGAGACGGCCCTCCCGTGTGGTCGGCGGGAAGGAGGGTTCAGGGGTCAGAGCCGGAGGGGAAGACCGAGGCGCCCCCTTTCCTGCCCCGGCGGTGCGGGGGCGGCCCCGGGACGCCCAGGCCGGTGACCTCTGGCTTCTGCCAGAACAAGAGGTCTGTTTCCGTTACAAATGGTGCTGTTTCAAAGCTCTTCTGAGTGAAACCGCCTCTCAAAAAGTTCGGAAAAAAGGAAAAAGAGGAAAAAGACCCATTTTACATACAACACAGGACTATATTTATCAACAGCTAACTGGAATCACACACCCTATGAAGGATCAGTTTGAAGCTTTTATACATAAGCAACGAGAATGATACTTTTTCCACCAAGCTAAACACGAATGAATACTGCAAATAACGGGAACCCACAGATGTGGGTCTTACCAGGAAGATTGTCTAATGATTTAAACTGTAGACTTTGGGGGCGCCTGGGTGGCTCAGTCGGTTAAGCGTCCGACTTTCCCTCAGGTCATGATCTCGCGGTTCGTGGGTTCGGGCCCCGCGTCGGGCTCTGTGCTGACTGCCAGCTCAGAGCCTGGAGCCTATTTCAGAGTCTGTGACTCCCTCTCTCTCTGACCCTCCCCTGCTCACGCTGTCTCTCTCTCTCTCTCTCCTAGAAATAAATAAAAAACTAAAAAAAAAAAAAATGTAGACTTTGTTAGAATTTTATTTAAATAATGGCTCCCAATAGTCGTCTGACCTTGGACAAGTTAATTAACGTCTCTAATCCTCAGTTTGTTTGTTGTAAAACGGGATAACGATAGTGCCTACTTCACAGGACTGTTGTAAGGATTAAACAAGATAATAATTAACAAGCCCAACGTGGTAAGCATTTGTGAGTAAATAAATAAATGGTAGCCATCATTATGCTGTTGTCACCCCTCCATGAAGTGAAGACTACTAATCACGCAGAGAAGTCCAGAGGTTTCCATGTATCACTCGTACACTATATTCTTAATTTGGCCACCCAGGGACGGCTAACCCAGCCTTGCTAATACTTCTAATTGTCCATCTGCGATGTTCCCTTCACACTGTGTGCTCTGGAAGGGTCTCTGCACATGTTTTAATTCTTTTCTTAATGTTTATTTTTGAGAGAGAGAGACTGAGCGAGAGAGGGGGAGAGAGAGAGGGAGACACAGAATCTGAAGCAGCTCCAGGCTCTGAGCTGTCAGCACACAACCCCACGTGGGGCTCGAACTCCCGAATTGTGAGATCATGACCTGGGCTGAAGTTGACCGCTTACCCGACTTAGCCACTCAGGCGCCCGTTTGCATATTTAAGATACAGGCCATTGTCCAGCAAACAGCATTATCTCACTTGGATACAAAGAATCAAAGTTTAAGAAGTAAATTTATGGATAAAGCATTAACATTGTTCTAAATGCCAAGGCCTTTGGGGATTTATCGACCTTTACCTTACAAAAATAGAATAAATACTATGTATGTACTCTCTTTCAAGGATAAAACCAAAAACTGAACTTTTACCTACTAAAATACTAAATCTGAAACTTGTTTTTTTTAAAGGCTAGGTGGGCGTCCACGCTCAGGTTTCCTGTTAGAACCACTGTGTGATGATTATGTTGGGAAGAGATAGGCTGGTAATAAAAGTGAATTAAACATATTTTGGGACACACTATTGTACATTGTACGTCATAAGAAAAACTCTCATGGACTCGATAATTTAAAAACCTATGTGCTGACCTACACTCACACACACGCGCACAGGTGTTCCCATGGCCTTACCTGTTCTGGATGTTGTAGGCAGGGAATATACGGGAGATGGTAAGTGAAATTACATCCAACTATGCCAATTTAATGAAAATTTTAAGTCTAATATTTATTAGCGCCATCTGGTTTTAATAATCCCTTGCTTCCTAAATAAAATCTTTTGAAAGGGCTCTCCCAATACGTTCCATGAGCGAATCACATGAGCGTTGGTGTCTCATCTTGCACCCTTTATGACCGACCCTCTTTTAGTGAACAATGGAAAACACTGAAATAGATTTTTAAAAGTTGCTTTATACCGTTTCTTAGCCTTGGGATATAAAAATCAGGAAAAGGGACAACTTGCTTTTCAACAAGGTGGAATGCAAACATTTTGCCATCTCTCACCCTGAAAGAGCCGCCGCGATGAGCTGGGTGTGCAGCGCGTGGGGGTGATCCTAGCATGGATGACCCCCATGACCCCTTTCGGAGAGTCGTTTACAGCAACCCCGTGAGGCCGACTGGGAGCCTGGAAAGAACCACCGAGGGCCAGAGAGAGCCCGTGGCCTACCCTCCCCCCACCTCGTCCAGGACTGAAAATCCAGAAAGCCCCAGAACAAGCCCCTGATGCAAAGGAGAGACTTTCTCAAGCGTCCAGACCTTTCTCCCGTCCTGGCTTTTCCCCTTCCCTCCCCTCTTCACCTCAGTCACCGCTGAGTGGTCACACGGTCCTAGGTGCTAGGTGTTGGGATAAAAAGTTGAATAGGACTAGACCCTGCCCTTCAGGGAATCACAATCCGATGGGGGAAAGAGATAGGTGGAATTCACACCCACGCCTAAACCTCACCTTCTGACCCCCGGGTTGTGCAACGGGCGAGCTCCCGGTGCCGGGGCGGGACCGCAGCCCCCCGGGGCTCCCAGTGTGGGTGACTTCCCCACTCTCCTCTGTCTTCCCAGAATGTGGATTACAGCACACTCTTCCTGGACTGCCAGGGGATGGCCTTTGTACCGCCGATGCTGGCCTCATTTTGAGCAGCCTCCAGCCCCCCGCAGGGCACCGATCCTTGCCTGGCACTTGGCTAGGAAGCTGAAGAGCGCGTGCTGCTGCCCGCAAGCAGCCCACTGGTCAGTGGAAAACAGACGATCGGAAGTCACCAATGAGCACAGTGACATGTCGGGGGCAAGATCTTCCCGAGGCGAAGGGAAGGGGAGTGGCTGAACCACATCCAGTGAGCTGGGGAGCCAGTACGTCCGCATGGCCCATCAGACTCCTGAAAAGCACAGTAGGTAGGGGGGAACCCAAAAATGTCCACTTTAGTTTCATTCCCTCTTTCAAGAGGAAAAACGCATCAACTGCAAAAACGGATACGTGCTGTATTTACTATACTGTCAACACCTGAAGCTTTACATAGACTGTAACGATGACCACAGCATCTTGCCTCCCAGAAGCAACCCCAGGAAAGCTGCGAGTGCATCTGGGTTTTGTTTTGATTTTGGAGTTTGTTTTGGAGGGGTAGCTTTTTGCTTGTTTGATTCTCTTAGAAATCTCAGAATAATAAATAACAGTTGGCAACAAAAAGTGTCAGTGCTAGTCGTCTGCCACAGCGGTCAAGTTCTCAAACAATCTTCAGGAGTCCTCAAAAACAGAACACAAAAAGCACCTTCACTGGGGAAGAGAGGAGGGGGCAGAAGGAACAAATATTCCC
>NW_027531912.1:8222-16675 GCF_008692635.1 Crocuta crocuta
TTTGCAAAAGTCCTGCATTCAGAAGAAGCCTCCTCGCTTGGCCTACATCTGCCGATTGGTACTTTGTAATTCAGGTTAAAAACAAAACAGAAGTGGGCATTGTTCTGATCCTTGCCCTGATAACGTCCCAAGAAAACTCTAGAGCCTGGCAGGAGAAGAAAGCGGACAATGGTCAAGGCTGTCATTCGAGTTTAAAAGGCACTGTGATTTTTCTTTTAAAGGAATATCTTCAGTTTCCAAGACGGTGCACACGGTTTCTAACTGCAGCTCAAAATTTTCCACTGGGCTCCCTCCTGAGAACAAGCCCTGCTCAGGGGAGAGTGTGGGGCCAGCCTCCCCCCGGGGCTGCACCCCACGCCAGGAGCTCAGACCTCCGCCAGCAGAGGTTTGCCTTATCCCTCGGACTGCCACTCCCCCAGGAGAATTGCCTTCTGTTTCTCCTTCGCCTGTAAAATAAGAATTCCTCAGATTGGAATTTAAGGCCTTTCATAATCACAACTGATCTTTCTAGGCTGATCAGAATGGTATTTTACATTTGCTAAGTGCTCTAAAGCTAACAAAATGAACAGCCGCGTATAATACACAATTTAATCCTTCAAATAGCGCTTTGAAGAAGCTGTCATGGTCCTCACTTCCAAGTGAGGCACATTCTTAGAGAAGTAACTTGCCTACGGTCGCCCCGGGGTGACGGGATGGAGCGCACGCACAGCCCCAGCCCCAGCCCCAGCCTCTGGCCCGGGCCCCAGATGAGCCACCTGTCCCAGGTGAGCGCCAGCCCCCCGCTCGCTCTGCCTGGAATCACACGCCCGTACCTTTGCCACCCTCACGCTTCCCCCCTGCCTCAGTGCCCATCTCGGTCACCCCGGCAGCCACGGCACGTCCCAGGCTAATCCACGCGGGGCCATGTGTGGGGCTTGTCTCTGGGGCTTTGGTTATCGGTGCAGTTGGGCAGAAAGGGAACAGATTGGGTTTCGAACCTCACTTCTTGCCTTTAAACCGTGTGCTTTGGGAAAGTTGCTGAACTTGGGTGAATCTCCGCTTCCTCGGCTCCCAGGGGTGCGCCACAGTGCCGGCCAAGCGGGCCGCCTGGCGCAGAGATGGGCTCACCCTGCAAACTGTGGTGCCCTGCACAGATACCCAGGAAGAACTGGCACCGAAGTAATGAGCTCATTAAATACACACACACATTATGAGACTTCTGCTTAATACGAGCCTAAACATGTGCATTCATCTCTGCTCCCGTCTTAAATGCCGGTTAAACGACAGGAAAGAAAAAAAGGCATAAACTCATAAGAACAAAGAAATAGGAAGGGGAAGCAGAGGCTGGAGAGGACGGCACATTGCGTTGATGAAGACATCATACGAGCAAATGTAAAGCTTTTATATATACAGAAGGACCGAAATTGTATTCCCCGTGTTCCCTTTCTCAGGAAGCTACTAGAAGATGCACTTCAGCCAAATGAGGACATAAACCAGGGAAGAAGACGTGGCACAGAGGGCAGAAGCTCGGACCCGGGGGAGGCGGGGGGCCCGGGCTGGGGGCTGGGCAGCCGCCTGCAGCTCCCAGTCCAGACCCGAGCAGGGCAAGGCGGAAGACGCCAGGAAGCAAACGCAACAGCTCGAGTGTTCAGAGCTCTGTCTGAGAGTTGGAAAAAATTATTTCTGGGCATGTGACACATTGGTTGGAAGAGCAGGGAGAAGTGAAACAAGAGACACATAGAAAGCTAAGCACAGGGAAAACAATCGTTATTTACTCCGTGGCTGGGGTGGGGGTGGGGGCAGGGAGGAAATTGTAAGAGGGAAAATGTAAACATAGAACACAGCTTGGTCCAGAAGGGAGTATGTACATGGTATAAAATCATGTAATTAAGCAATACTGATTCTACCCAAATAACAGAGCTATGACTCCATATGTTTTGGTAGGAATGGTGGGGATTATACAAGAGCTAAGCCTTCAAATGGCACAATAAAAAGTCAACAGGTCTAATATCCGTAAACCAGTACATAGCATATTAAGCACACTACTACCGCTATAGAAATATAGAGGTAAATATCAGGAGAGCGGCAAGAAATAATCAAGAAATAGGTGCTGACTGCCTCTGGGGCAAAGTACTGGGATAAGTACAGGGCTGGGCAGTGGACTGAAATTTTGCATTAAAATTTTTGATTCTATATATAGAATATGGGTTCTACTGGAAGTTATAAACTATGTACATGTATTATTTTGATAAAACATTTTAAATAGTTGTTTTTGATACTACTTGGTTACATAGTGTAGAATACAACTAAAACCTGTATTTTATACATTTAAATAGTGGAATGTCATTTTACCAGTATGGTCAGTAAGAATTTGATCTTCACTGGGACAGAACTGGTAAATAGAACCTTCAAGCTCAGAAGACCCGTGGACGTCACCTATGATGGTCCTAGAAAAGTATTATTTTTGCTGGTAACATCTTATGGTGCCTATTGGCCCTGGAGACTTAATAATGTACTTGAAATGCAGTACCTCTGAAGACTTAAAAACCTAGCTGTTTTCTAGAGAGTAATTTAAGAAAATGTAAGAGGAAGGAAAGGCTTACGATCTGAAATACGTAGGTGAGCTGGCTTTTCCCTTTTACATGCACTTATAAAACATGTGACTTTGGGCAAGTCAGGAAGGTTTCTGTGCTAACTTCTCTTTATTTATAAAATTGGGATGATCAACTTCTCTAAGACTACAGTATATCCTTATTAACATCTTAGACTCCTGATCCATGCTTATATAGAACTGAACAAGATTTACAACCTTGAAACCTACCCAAGAGCATATGGTTATTGTAAAGATCTCAAAAGGACTTTCCTTACGGGTGGTTTTGGTTGTATAAGACAATTCCATGATACCTTTCCCAAGGACTGGTGAAATCCTGGGTCAAGTGGAACCCACGTGACAGTTGGGCGTGGTTACGGGCATTGAGTGGAGATATACGGAAGAAAGAATTCTTGTCCATAAGGAACTTATAATCAAAGTACGAATATGTTAAAGCACAAGCTACTACAGATTGGGCAGTTTGGGATAAATGGCTATGCGTAATGTGAGCCCCCATGGGCGGCTCACCCCGATATGGAGTGAAGACTACACCTGTGTTGGTGCTGATTATTCCCTTGATGTCCAATCACCTACTGCCACCTTGTCATCAATCTGTTGCACTATTAGAAGAGAGAATGTCTAGGTTGAAGTGGACGTCATGATAAAGTGTTCATTGCATGACCATGATTCAACTAAGCCACTGAATCGTAAGCCCACTGGACCTTATTTTACTCCTCTACTCTTGGCATTCCCAACAATTTGCTGCATTTGATTGTCTGAAATTGTGTCGTTCCTGGTTGTGACCCCTAACACCACCTTAAAGTGGACAGCACTGATTTGTAGGTCAGAACCCACAAAAAGAAGGCTGCCCCAGTGGCAGCCTGGAGTCACAAATCTAAACCTACGGCAGCCTGCACTTGGGAAACACCGGTCCCCAATCACACCAATCACAATACACCAGTCACAATCCTCCAGCTCAGCTGGAGCTCGCCCCCTTACACTAGAAAATAGGAGCTGCTAGCCTTCTAAGGAAATTCCCAGCCTCCTCGCCAACAATGGCCTGTTTCCACGTTGCCTCCTAAACTCAGTCTTGCTCAAAACCTCCCAGGAAGATTGCAGAGTCCACTGCTTGTGAGACTCTGTGCTCCTTCAACCCGTGGGTTGTTTTCCTTTGAATAAAGAACATCAACCTTGTTACTAAATTGTCTTGGGTTTGCCATTTGACAAGGCAACTTTTGACCATGTAATCACTCCTGTCAGAAAACTCTGAGAAGCCACAACATTTCAGGCAGTGGCTACTCACCATTTCAGAATACAAATCACCGAGTTCCGTGGGACTCATCTGTCTTGTCAACACTATAACCCTAGTGCTCGGGACACAGAAGAAACTTAATAAATCTTTGCTGAGTAAAGGAATAACTGGTTGGCACGCTTAGTAAAACATTCGCTGGTGATCATTTTGCCGTGTAGACAAATATTAAACCATACAGTACACCTGAAACAAACTAGTCTTGTATGTCAGTTATAGCTCAGTTATAAAACATTCTTCATGGTAAGTGACAAATGACAAATTGTTTAATCATATAATAACTTCTGGGCCGCAAAAAATGCCTTAAAATTTTTGAGGCTCCAAGGAAGTGTTTTAAAATAACTGATCCCATAAAAGTGAGGGGGTAAAAAAAAATGAGCCCCGTGAAAGAGCAGTTATCACAAGAATGACCGTACAATTCTGTGCATGGAATAATAAGTAGGAAAAAAGTGAGCACAGCACAGTGCGAAAGCAATGCTGTAGCCCAGTGAGAGCTGTGGAAATGGAAATTATTAATAAATGGATCACATATAAGGGAATGCTTTGCTTCTATTGTGGAGATGACAGAGGGTAATTTAGGAGAGCTGGGCACCAAGGGGCAAGAAGGAAATGAAAGAAAACTGGCGAGACTTGTTTAGAGAGAAAATTTTAGGAGATAAAAGGCTTTAATTTCAAAGCTTCTCTCTTTCCCAGCATTCTTCTGAAGCGGAGTTTGAAAAGAAAGCAAATCAATACGGTATCAACAGAGTCTACCAATGCAGAGCTGGAAATGACTTTCAGAGACGGACCAGCCCCGCTCACTGGCAGGCCCCTCAACAACCCCAGAAAGTCACAGTGCAAACCTCCAGACAAGACTCATGAGAGGTGACATACCGCACAGATAGAAGAACACACACCCCCTTTGAACACCCTTAGGGACCTCACTCGTACCCCACGTACACCAGGAGCTGCTTATGAGTTACGCAGGAAAATAAGTACCATGGTCTCCTTTCATACTTGACCAAAACAGTAACCTTAACCACTTATTTTTTTAACCAACCCTGATGAAGAACAACTTTCAGACGTTTCCAAAACTCAAGTTCACTCCAGCTGGATGAAGCCTTATTGCAGAGCTGCACCCGTAGTGTGTGGAGTCCAGAGGTCAGGAGACACATTCCGGCTCTACCTCTCACTACTGGTAGGACGCAGAGCAAGTCTCCTTCCTACCTTGAGATGGGGTCTTCTTAGGTGTGAAGATTACAGTGCTCTGCAGATCCCGTCGGATAATTGTGTAAATGCGCATTAATTAGCACATGCTCTGAAAACAGACGACGAGGATGGACCAGAGGTGAGGCCACGTGCCCTCTGCTTGAATGCAGGCCGCCCTCGAGACTTGCTTGGATCAATAGATGCAGTGGAACTGACACTGGAAGTCTGGGCCTGACCTTGGGCTCCATCGCTGTCAAAACTCTACCTTCCACATGGATGGCTCTGCACAGGACAGTCACCATCGAGTGTCTAAGTACTCCTCTGGGTTTACATTAATTAACATGTCAGTTTTTCCTTAGAGGTGGGAAGAGGGAAGGGAAGAGAAGTAACAGCTGATAACGAGGCACCAGGGATGAGTTAGATCTACTAGCTGAACCCACTTTTCCCAAACTTTCCCAGACACACTTGACTTCTTATAAATGCAAACTCAGATTTCTACTCTTTTCTATTTCTCCCTTGACTTATTTATGTTATCCATTGAAATAGTCACCCAACATACTACAGAAAAGGAGAGAGAATAGCCCTGGAGACTTGAACTAGCCTATGTCAACCCCAAAGCAGCTGGTGACTTCTTGTGCCCAGAAGCCATTTGCCCTTTGCCCTGTCCAGGGCTGCTACCCACCCTGCCTGGATTACAACTCGCTGAGGAAGGGTAAGCGCCTTGCTTCTGTCATTCCTCTGCCCTAAATCACCGTCAGACTCTCTGTGAAACTGTCACTCTTCCACAGTTGGCCACCTACCTCGTGTTTCCCACCTGTCTCAGGCAATCTGCTCCTAGACATCATCCGCTGATGAGACGCTAGAGTGATTGCACTTGTGTCATGGAACGTCGAGATAGTTTTCAAGCTCTCGTTCCCCAGACACGGGCAAGACAGGGCCAGTCGCCTATGGACACCACAGGAAGGGCAGCTGTGAACGAGGCATGCCACGGAGTCTGTGCGTTCTTACTGCGCACAGTGCATCTCAGGAAGTATAAGAAAGTGTCAGCTTTCCCAGGAGAGCAACTAGTATTTCCAAATAAAAATACTCCAAATGGCACAAATTTTTAAAGTTTACTTTATCTTTTCTGAGAGAGTGCAACCAAGAGGGAGGCAGAGAGAGAGGGAGACAGAGAATCCCAAGCAGGCTCCGCACTCTCAGTGCAGAGCCCTTCGAGGGGCTCGCACTCACAACTGTGAGATCATGACCTCAGGTGAAATCAAGAGTCGGACGCGTTAGCTGACTGAGCCATCCGGGTGCATCAGCACAACCTTTTATGATTACAATCCTTATTCTCAAACTTGAGGCTCCTTTCATCTGTATCTGGGTCCACACTGTATCACAGATGATAGAGAAAAAAGGGTCATAAATAGAAACATTTTGTAATTCGTGTCATTGAAGTCAATTGGGCAGAATTGGTCACATAATAAATGGAACCTGACACAACACTTCAAGGACATCGAAAAGGCGAGAGGTTTAAATTGGAAAGGGTTCGTCTTCTCTTGGAGTACAATCAATACCTGGAGAGAAATAAAGGTCAGCTGTATGGTGGGCGTCGTTACACGCTGTGGCATCTTCCGAAGATGACGCATTCCTTAGACAATCTAATCAATGCTATGAACACTCTCCCCAGAAAAACGTACGCGGGCATGTGCTTACCCACGTCTGCGTACAGCTTCATGGAGCTCATGAACCAAACCCCATCTTCGCTGGTAGGATGTAAATTCCGTGAGGGGTTCCATGAGGACTGAGGTCCTGGCCCTGTGACCAGGATGTGGGAATTCAAATCCTGCCATTTCCCAGCGCTGCATTTTGGGCACACCACTTAGCCCATGCGCGTCAGCCACCCTCAGCTGTGGAATGCGGATCACAACTCTTATATTTCAAGGGTTGTTGTGAAGCTTAAACTCAAATCGAGAAGATACACTCGATTTTTTTCCACATTATTTTTGCACATTATTTTTCCACAAAAAGTGCAAAAAGGATGGCTCAGAAAGCCTTAACTGCAGCTAAAGGAGGATAGACAATATTTCTAACCTTGTCATTTTAATCACAGGCTGTCACATCTCCAGGTAAACCAAACACAGATGATAATGCCTGGGAGAATCAGGCTCCAGGGACCGCCTCAGTGGCTCCTCCCACTTCTTCTGGGATGGCTGCGAAGGGCAGAAATCGAAGGTAAGTCGGTGGCATTGCAGTCCTTCAGGTGACTCTTGAAACAATGTCATTCGTAAGCTGTGCCCACAAGAAAGATGCCAAAGGTAACCTGATTTTGCAAAACAACAACAACAGCAACATCACAACTGGAGAAAGGGCTAAGCCCACAGAACTGGGGTGTTTCACAGGGGCTTCTGCACAATTAGACAATACTTGACATCCCTGTAACCTCTGCTCCGCCCCCTACAGACACCCTCCCCCACGTCCAATTCACGGCATCACGTTTTCGCTTTGTTATATGTTTCATGCGCTTCAGGAAACCCTAACTCACCTTCTACCCCATACCCTTCCACTGATTAGCACCCTTATATTCCATCTAATGACTTTGGCTGACACATATGTGGATTGTTTTGATATCCCTGGATTCCCAAATTAAAAGTAATGCTCTTGGGGCGCCTGGGGGGCTCAGTCGGTTAAGCAGCCGACTTCGGCTCAGGTCATGATCTCACAGTTTGTGGGTTCGAGCCCTGCGTCGGGCTCTGTGCTGACAGCTCGGAGCCTGGAGCTTGATTTGGATTCTGTGTCTCCCTCTATCTCTGTCCCACCCCCACTCCCGCTCTGTCTCTCTCTGTCTCAAAAATGAATAAACATTAAAAAAAAATTTTAAACGCAATGCAATGCTCTTGAGGGGGGATGCTGTATCTAGTCTTTAATCCACACCCTGAAGCATTGTGTCCAGGGATGGTGGCAGACTGTCTCCATACACAACTGGGATCTTTATCTCCAAATGTTATAATTCATAGTTATGTAAGAAGCTACTCCAGTACAGCTGGCTGTTTCCACCCTAAAAAGCTTAAAGACCTGAATCACACTTAGGTCATAAGACATCAGCACTGGAATAAACAAGCTAAACTGGCCATAAAAGGGTCAAAGCCACAATATGATCGTACATGTTCACAATCGATCACTGAAAGTTAAAGAAGAAACTAAACTGGTGAAACCAGTGTGACGTGAGGAAGGAGGCTGGTCAGCCCCTTACCCCGGGGGCCCATGCAGACCATGTTCCGTGTCCACAAGGTCACCTGTGGTTAGACAGACCCAGGGCAGTCCTTGCTTCTTGCTTCCTCCTGTTTTACTTTGCCGCTAGACCTGCTTGAAAATAGGCCCCCCCCCGCCCCCCCCCGCAGTGCT
>NW_027531912.1:16761-39460 GCF_008692635.1 Crocuta crocuta
CTGCACTGTTTCTATGTCCTTTCTGGCATCTCTCCTTTTGTGCATCATATTAGAATCACGGGCCTTCTCTTCTTTCCCACTCTTTTCTCCCCAACATGCTTCTTCCCTCGACAACACCACTGCACACCACAATCTCCCCCAGGGGCCTGAGGAACCAGGCTGAGATGGAGTGCAGGCCCCTCGTCTGCTTAGAAGAACGAGTCCTGGGATGCACGGCCTCTGCTCAAGCCGCAGCTGTGCGTACACCAGGCCCAGCGCTGACACATCCTGAACATCACTGGTACCAGCAATGAAGCCACGATGCCTGGACCCTCAGACCCCTTTCAAGCCAGATTTTGGAGAACAGAATAAATGCAGATAGTTAAAAGATCACATAAATTTAGGTGGAGCATAGACAGAAGAAATTTACAGTTTAAATAGGTCTATGAGGGGCACTTGGGTGGCTCAGTCGGTTGAGCATCCGACTGTGGCTCAGGTCATGATCTAACGATTCGTGGGTTCGAGCCCCACGTCCGGCTCTGTGCTGACAGCTCAGAGCCTGGAGCCTGTTTTGGATTCTGTGTCTCCCTCTCTCTGACCCTCCCCTGCTCACGCTGTCTCTCTCTCTCTCTCTCTCTCTCTCTCAGAAACAAATTAAAAAAAAAAACATTAAATAAATAAATAAGTCTATGAAATCGAGGTTCCATCAAGGTACCAAAATGTGGATCCACTGACTCCAACCCAAATTTAATCTAATTTGTTTCAAGAGGAAAGAAGCTCAATTAAGTGTAACATTGTCTATACTCCCTGTATACCCCTCATTTGCTCTGCAGATCACTTCATTCCCACCACTCCACTGAAACTACCATCACCAAGGCTGCAAATGATCTCCTCATTGTATAGATAATATTAGTGAAGAGCTTACTATGTTTTTATTTAAAATATGGCCCATAACACTCTGCATCAAAATGACCTGGAGTGTTGTGAAAAATTGAAATTTCTGAGGCTCACACCCAGAAAAAAAAAGAAAAGCTAACCAACTCAGAAAAAATCTTTTAAATATCTTCTACAAATGAAAGCAGAGTAAAAACATTTTCAGACAAATAAAAGCTGACAGAATCCATTATAAACAAACATGCTCTTCAAGAAATGCTAAGCAAATTCTTCAGGCTGAAAAGAAATCACATCGGATAATAAATAGGGTTGCCAAGAAGGATAACTATCACTGAAATGGCAAATATGTGGTAAATATAAGAGACTCTTTGTTTTCTTCCCTTAATTTCATTAAAAAGCATATGATTAGTGCAAAAAGAAAAGGATTGTGCTGTGGGTTTCTAAATACGACAACGAGAGCAAAATGGCTGGGGTGATCGGTAATTATAAGTATGCTATTGCAAAGTTTCTATGTTTCCTATTTCACATGAGGTAGTACGATAGTAACTCTCAGGGTAACGTGAAAGGTTAGGTGCAGTTTTTAATTCCTAGAACAACATTTGCGAAGGGTGGTCCCCTGGCCAGAGGCATCGGCATCACCTGGGAACTTGTTAAAAATACGCATTCTAGGACCCCTCTCCTACCCACTGTCCCAGCAACTGTGGGGTGGTGCCCAGCGACCTGTGTTTTAACAAGCTCTCCGGATGACTCAGGAGCACATGACGTTTGAGAATCGCTTTTCTAGAGCTACCTGTTAAAAAAATAATGCAAAAAGATATAGTGAAAAAGAATAATCATAGAATAGAATAGATAGACCAATTAAGATGGAATACTAAACAATAACTTAACGAAAGCAAAAAAGGAGGAATAGAGGGGGAAACCGAAAGCACAAAAGAGAAATAGGAGACAAATAGCAAAATGGTAGGATTGATCCAGCAATATGTGTAAGTGGTCTAGAATCTTCTATTAAAGGCAGAGATTAGTAGACTGGGGGAAGAAAAGCAAGTTCTAACGACATTCTGTACACAAAAAACTTATCTTAAATACACAGGCACATGGGGTGCTTTGGTGGCTCCATCGGCTGAGCGTCTGACTTTAGCTCAGCCCATGATCTCATGGTTCATGAGTTCGAGCCCTGCATCTGGCTCACTGCTGTCCGCGCACAGCAGCCCATTTAGGATCCTCTGGCCACTTCTCTCTCTGTCCCGCCCCACTCACGCTCTCTCTCAAAAATAAATAAACATTAAAAAACGCAGTAATGGGTTGAAAGTAAAAGGACAGGAAAAGATACGCCGTGCAAACACTACATATACAAAAGCTGAACTGACTATATTGATATATAACAAAACAGACTTCAACGTAGAGTCCTCTATAATAAAATGGTAGGTACGTCATAACGATGGAGGTCAAACGTCACAAATACTTAACAATTATATGTGTATGTGCCTACCAATAGTTTGAAAATGCATGAACAAAAGCTGTTAGAACTAAAGAGAGAAAAAGACAAATTTATGAACATGGTTAGATAATAACACTTCTCTCTCATTAATTGGAAGAACAGGACAATAAAAACAACCAGGAGATGAAAGATCCGAGTAACACCACCAACCTCCTTGCCCTGGTTGACATTCATAGAACACTGTACTCAACAACTGTAGAACACACATTTTTTTCAACAGCACAAGCGACATCAGGGCAGGCCATGCGCTGAGCCATAAACAAGTCTCCATAAATTTCAAAATATTAAACCCTTAGAGACTTTCTTTAACCAATGGTGCAGAAGCAGCCATATATTCACACTCAAAAAGCAAAACAAAGCAAAAACCTCTGGGCACAGACCTTGTACCCTTCACACAAATTAACTCAAAATGGATCGTGGATTTAAATGTAAAATGCAAAACTCCTAGAAGATAACATAAGAGAAAATTTAGAGGACCTTGAATGTGGTGCTGCCTTTTAAGATACAATACCAAAGATATGATCCAAGAAAAACTTGATAAGCTGGACTTCATTAAAAGTAGAAACATCCGTTGTGCAAAACTCAGTATCAAGAGATTAGAATACAAGCCACAGCCTCCGAGAAAACACTTGCAAAAGACACATATGATATAGGATTGCTATCCAAAAGATACAAAGAACTCTTAAAACTCAACAATAAGAAAACATACAACCCAATTAAAAAATGAGCCAAAGATCTTGATCCCTCACCAAAGAAGATATACAGAGGCGATAAGCATCTGAAAAGATGTTCCACATTGTACATTGTCAGGGAGATACAAATTAAAGGAAGAATGAGATACCACTACACATCTGTCAGAACAGTCAAAATCTGGAACACTGACCACACCACATGCTGACAGAGACGTAGGATGAACAGGGAGTCTCGTACTGCCAGTGGAAATGCAAAATGGTACAGCCACTTTGGAAGACGTTTGGTGATATCTTGCAAACTAAATATGCTGTTACCATAAGACCCAGAATCTGTGCTCCTTGATATTTACCCAAAGGAGTTGAAAACTTATGTCCACACAGAAATGAATGAAAAGCATTCATGCACACGAATAAGTATAGCACTTGTATTCATAATTGCCAAAAGCTGGAAGCAATCGAGATCTCTTCAGCAGGTGAATGGAAAAATAAACTGTGGTGCATCCAAACAATTAAATATTATTCAGCAATAAAAGAAATGAGATACCCGATCATGAAGAGATGGAAAAATTTTAAATGCATACCGCTAAGTAAAAGAAGCCATCTGAAAAGGCTATATAGTATATGATTCCAACCATACGACATTCTAGAAAAAGCAAAAACAGAGGAGAAAATGAAAAAATCAGGAGTTTCTGAGGGCTGAGTTTGGGTGTGGGGGAAAAGATGAATAGGCAGAGTGTAAAGGATTTTTAGGGCAGTGAAAATACTCTATATGATATTACAATGGATCTACATTTGTCAAAACCCAAAGAATATACAACACCAAGAGTAAACTCTAAGGTGAACTATGGATTTGGGGTGATTACAGTGTCGATGTAGATTCATCATTGATTTTAAAAACATGTAGCATTCTGGTGAGTGATGTTGATAATGGGGAGACTGCATGTGTGGGGACAGAGGGCATATGGGGAGTCTCTGTAGCTCTCTTTCAATTTTATTGTCAGTGTAAAATTGCCCTAAAAAAAGAGTGTTTTTCAAAATCTTACAGAGTTTATTTTTTTTACAAAAACCAAATCAAATTAAAAATCAATTAACAATAAGATATGTAGAAAACTCCACATATGTATAAATTAAGCAATAAACACAACGAATTAGCTCTCATGGATCAAAGAAGACATTATCAGATAAATTAGAAAAGAAATTTTTTAAGGTGGTTAACTATTTAAAAAACAATTTTTTTAATGTTTATTTATCTTTGAGAGAGACAAGCTGGGGAGGGACAGAGACAGAGAGGGAGACACAGAATCTGAAGGAGGCTCCAGGCTCTGAGCTGTCAGCACAGAGCCTGACGTGGGGCTCAAACTCATGGAACCGCCAGATCATGACCTGAGCCAAATTCGGAGGCTCAACCGACTGAGCCACCCAGGCGTCCCTAGAAAAGAAATTTTTAACGTAAAATCAGACTTTGTGGAATAAAATCAAAACAGTGCTTAGAGAGGGATTTATGGTTTTAAATACATGTATGAGAAAGGAAGATTGCTTACAAATCCTGCACATGCACCACAGCACCCTCTACCACCCCGTGGGCCAGCCTGTGGAATTGGAAATAAGCAGTAGAATTCTCTGCTTCAAAATAGCTCCTTCAACATCTTTCAGAATACTTGGAGATGTCACCAGATTTAATTAGAAAAGACAACATCTTAAGCTTCTAATGTACTCAGTTCTTAAAAGAAATGTGTCACAAGGACAGATTAGTACAATGGAACACCGGTTATGTGTCCTTAGAAAAAGCAAAGAAGCAAGGCAGAGAAATAAGTATCAAAGATGGAGACAGTGGAAGAATGGAGAACATGAATGATTAACTCCACATGCTTCACGCCTGCATGGAAGTGTAAAAATCGTCACATTCCAGACAGGGATGATAACCTCAAAACTCAAACAGAATGTCCAAGTAGAAGGCAAATTGATAGACAATTGATAGTAAATCCTACACTACTAATAAACATAAAGGTAATCTATAACTCGATTTCAATACTACCACCTAATCCTAAATGATAAATCTGATAAAGTGTCTGTATGTGTGAGCTGGAAAGATGTAGGGACTAAAATATAACCAAGATAAAGGATCTCAAGACGACACAGTGCTGTGATGGGTCAGCTGGGTAACAGAGCAGAGCCGTGGAGGTCATTGAATTGAGGATCCTTTGTGAACTGGTTGGTGTATAAAGCTATGGGGTCATTGTCCCCTCTTCTGTTATCCTCTGCTGAGACACCTGCTTGGAGATGGTGAGACAGCTGTGGCGTTAGAGGGTTATGAGTAATAGGAACCAAGCATTTGCACCCATCTGGAAGTCCCCCCAAAGGCCTGGTGCACAGAACTCGGGCCGTTGCAGACACCTGCCCCCACGGTCCCCTGGAGTACGGCCACGGCCTCCACTAGCGCCATTTCTCTCACTTATTGAAATGAAGTTCACTGGTTGGTCACGGCACACGGAGCCACAGTCAGGGAGACGCGCAACTCATTCTACTCAGAAGCAAATAGGTGAACACAGTCAAGAAGGGATGTAGCAGTGGACAAGGGAGGTCGGGAGTCCCAAACAGGACATTAGGTCAAATAGACCATGGCCAAATGCACCGATCCACTCTCCCAGCCAGCCCTGATGAAGGACCGACTACTCTACTGAGAGGAAGGGGCAATGCCAGAAACATAACTGTGGTACATTAGTTATCATTTACAGTGTTTGTTTGTGCTGCAGGTAGCTGACTGATAACCACACAGCTCGTTCGTCTCAAGTTATAACCAGGCATTGCTAAAGAGACACCGGGGTAAGCCCAAACAGAGTTTGCAATTCGTACCTGAGTACTAAACTTGAGTGCAGGCAAGCAGCATCTTTTACAGGGCGGCTCAGGGCCAGGGGCTGGTGTGCCCTGAGCCATCCTGGGTGTGCCCACAGACATAGGCAGCCCATCATCAAAGATCAGCAGTGCACTCCCTGTTGACCCTGCAGAACTCCTCGTGTGCTCTTGCAAGACAGGCCGACAGCAGCAGGCGTAGTTCGGGAGTGATGGGCAGCTCTGCCCATAAAAACACGGCAGATAGTCCTGTCCTGACATGGCACCTCTGTGTCATCAAACACTGCTGTTTACATCAATCTGAAGAAAATAGCATTTACCCTGGGGATATGAGAGACACACCCTAATTCTAACTTAGACAATAAGTGGACGGTAAAAGTCATAGCATTATCCTGAATTTTCCTTTGAAAAATTTCAAATGTCTTTATATGTCCTTGTGATATTGCTGACATATGAAGACAAGATAAATGCTAATATCCAGGTCTGGATGGGGATGTGGGCAAAGGATTTACAAAATCTTTCCCTTCTGGGGACACCTGGGTGGCTCAGTTGGTTAAGCCTCCGACTTCGGCTCAGGTCATGATCTCACAGTTCATGGGTTTGAGCCCACATCAGGCTCTGTGCTGACAGCTCAGAGCCTGGAGCCTGCTTTGGATTCTGTGTCTCCCTCTCTCTCTGCCCCTCCTCTGCACTTGCTGTCTCTCACTCAAAAATAAGTAAATATATATTTTTTTAATTTTAAGTAAAAAAAAATCTTTCCCTTCTGTATAAGAATTTGACTTGTGTTTCACTTCTGGACTCTGCTGTCCTGAAAACAGATAAAGATGGAGTATGTAGCCGTCACTGATGGTAGGAACAGCCTGACTGATAACTGCATCTCAAGACCAGGAACATGGGAACACCCGACAGGAAGCCACATGCTTGGGCTTCCCTCAGTGCAATGATCTTGCCCGTGCTTGCATTTGTGGGGCCCCTGGAAGCTACGTGAATGGCTCCTGTGAGGAATGAGGCTCCAGAATCAGGGCACCACCACAGCTGCCAATGAAACTGAGCCATCACCTGGGACAGAGAGACTAGCTCCTTATGGCTGATGGGCAGACCCCTGAATGCCCACCAAGGGAAAGGTCTGACCGCCCAGCCAGCAATTTCTATCACCTGCACTATACACTTCTGAGCAGACTAATGCCTTGAGAGTTTGAGTGTTTATTTGGCTCCATAAAGACACTCTGGTTGTGTTGTATCAAGACATTAACCTATCCAGTTTATACCAAGCAGGAATTCACATAGACACTAGTGGTGGTTTCCAAGATATCTACCCATTTTATTAAAATTTTTTAAATGTTTATTTATTTTTGAGAAAGAAAGACAGAGCGTGAGCAGGGGAGGGGCAGAGAGAGAGGGAGACACAGAATCCAAAGCAGGCTTCAGGCTCTGAGCTGTCAGCACAGGGCCCAATGCGGGGCTTGAACTCATGGACCATGAGATCAATCCCCGAGCCAAAGTCGGATGCTTCAGCCATTGAACCACACAGGCGCTCCATACCCATTTTAAAAGCAACTGTCCAGGGGTGCCTGGGTGGCTCAGTGGACTAAGCATCTGACTCTTAATTTCAGCTCGGGTCATGATTTCATGGTTGTGGGATCGAATTCCATGTCAGGCTCCACACTGGACATCTGGACATGAAGTCTGCTTAAGATTTCTCCTTCTCTCTCTGTCTCTCTCTGTCTCTCTCTGTCTCTCTCTCTCCCTCTGTCCCTTGTCCCCACTCACTCACTCATCAATCAATAAAAGCAACTTAGCAGCAAACACAAATCGAAAATATCTAAGCAACTAAGCTCTCAAATAGCTCCGATAGGTGGCTGGGTGTGAACATACAAAACAAATTCCGCTCAGAAATATCCCGTGGGATTATGCTGAAGATTCACTGTATGCCAGGGTCCAAAGGATACTATGAGGCAGAAGAGTCAGCCTCTTTATTTGAAGCTTAACATTCGATCCAAGTGGAGAAGCCAGGCATGAAACATACCCCAGACATGTCATCTCCAACACCTAAAAATTGCAGAATTGAGCTATTCTGGCCCACTCGCTACATTTCATTTCTGCTGATGTTTCATCCCAGTCTCATGAGGTGATGGAAAGAGCCTGAGCAAGAAACGAGAAGCTCTGCCTGGACAAGTGCCTTATGTTATGTGTCTGGCACAGTCACATCCAATAAATATTTGTTAAGTGAAGAAATGAGTGAACCTTTCTGAACCCTCAGGTTCTTCTTCTGTAAAATGAAAATACCTACCTCGCCTGTTTTGGAGAATTGTTTTCAAGTGAGATAATGCATGCGAAAGGTCTTCATAAACTGTACAGCACTGAACAATTAATAGTATAAAGACATTATTAACAGCCTCCTTTCATTACTGAGTAATATGGGATCTCGAGACTAACAGCCCACGCAGTTCTCCGGTGGGAAGGAGCTTGGAGCTAGTGTCGATCACAAGCACAGTGGAGATGTGGGTTTGGTAGAAATGGATTCTTTACTGTATTATCATTTTGCCTGTTGAGTACGTGAGGTTCCAGTAGGTTTACCTTTCAACTGCATCTTCCAAATTACACCTGCTATGTCTCTGCAAGGCTTACCCTTGTTCACTCAGCACAAGTCACTCCTTACACCACACTAAATTACATGGGCTTAGGTGTTAACCTATTATAGGATATGGTTTCTTAATCACACGCAAAAAAAATTACAGCCATGTCACACCCATAGAGTTGTAATTTTGCAGAGATGATTAATAAAGAAGAGACTTCTTTCAAATCAGTATTCGGGTTAGGGAAATGAGCGCCCATGCAATTTAACAAAAACTCTCCGCTTACAAAATTAACAAAAATACACTGGCTGTGTATATGGCACTTTACCGAGTGTTGGGTGCTGGTGCTGGGTACTCAGTGCTGGTGCTGATGCTAAAATGGGTGTGAGGTGCTGGTGCTGGGTGCGGGGTACTGGAAAAGGCATCAGTGATGTTTCTATCCTCAAGAGTCTTTTGCTCTAAAACATGCAAGTAATCTCTCAATATGACATATGGCAAAAAGGTCTTGATGTAAAGTAATTGTATGAATAACACACAGAACAGTCAGGGGGAAATCACTATTATTAATGAGACTCAAGACAAGCTACCTCTTCGCTGATCCCTGAAGAACAAGAATAAATTCTCGAGATGAAGAAAACAAAATGCAAATCAAAGGAACAGCGCATACAAAGACCTGGAGATATGAAACTGACCCTCCTACTAATGGAGCAGCGCGAGAAGAACACAAACTCTGCATCAGAATGCGTGGGAGGTAAAGGTGGAAGTGAGTTTACAGTTTGAGTGACAAGCTAAGAGGTGTGGAGTGTTCCACTGACACCAGGCGACCTATGGGATGTCCGGAGAAGACGGACAGGGCAGAGCTAAGTTGGAATGGTAACTGGTCGGCAGCTCATCAAGTTCCTCCTGAGTAGATTTCACCATCCAAAGACTTCCCTTTCAGTCTTCCCTTAAATGTCACAGCCTCGACACGCTCCTTGAACCTCGCAGCCTGGCTCACTTGCCGTCCGTCTGCTTTCAGGGCACCCTGACCTTCCGTGTGATTGTGTGTTCAATGTCTCTCTTCTCTGCCAGGGTCCCGTGCAGGTCCCACAGCAGACATGCCTGGGGTGTGTCCAGAGCCTCGTACACCCCTGGGTAGTCAACAAACGTTTATGGAGTGAATGAATGGGCCTGAATAAAGACGTTGAAAAGACGGAGAACAGAGATATGAGAGAAACCAAAAGAAAGAATCATGTAGTGGCTTAATGGCGTTGGGAGGTTTCAAGCCAGTGACTGGAAGATTGTCTGGGCCATTACCTGAGACAGAGAACTCAAAAGGAGGGGTGGCCTGGGGAAAGTTCTCAAACAGCTTTTCTGACAGTATTTATTTGTCACCATGCTTTTCCTTTTCTCCCTTCCCCCTTCCCTTGCAATTTAATGAAATTTAGCTTAGAAACAACGCTTCCTCTTCCCCTAGCTCAGCTAGAGAACTAGCACACGAGGTATAGACTGAATCACTCTTTGCTCTCCATTTGTCACAGGATAGTATTTCCCCTGTTCACGTAGGCAAATGACGGCTTCCAAGTTTGTAATGACATGTTAGAAAGGATTTTACAGTTTGGTGCCAGCCAAATACAAGGGTGTTAGTTATGGGTGATTGATGCTAAGCTGCTTTTCTGACACCAGCTGCAACAGAAACAGGTCAAAGACATAATCCATGTCACCTCCCTTAGGACTAAGACGGATGTTGATCCTTCCAGTCGCTTAAAATTACACGGTTGATTCTGGTAACCGTGCAAAGTTTCTTGTTAAATATTAAAAAGAGAAACAGTGGGACACTAACTTGTTTCATCAGTTAAGATAGGGGATTCCATCTGCCTGGATAATTCCAGCTGTGGGGCTTTGACACAGGTACCTCGGAAGATAAAATAGCTAAGACTTTGGGTCAAAGTCTTACCACTGGGCCCAGATAGGGCCAGTCTACTGAGCCAAAGGCTGAAGGTAGGTCAGATTCTGCAAATAACATGGCTTCACTCTCAGAAATTTTCTTGAATAAGAGTATAACTGTTTAGGGGCGCCTGGGTGGCTTAGTCGGTTAAGCGTCCGACTTTCGCTTAGGTCATGATCTCGCGGTTCGTGGGTTCGAGCCCCGCGTCGGGCTCTGTGCTGACTGCCAGCTCGGAGCCTGGAGGCTGTTTCAGTCTGTGACTCCCTCTCTCTCTGACCCTCCCCTGCTCACGCTGTCTCTCTCTCTCTCTCCTAGCAAAAAATAAAACATTAAAAAAAAAAAAAAAAGAGTGTAACTGTTTAGTAGATGGATAACTGTGTCCAGGTCCTCCGTGGCCTCCTAAAAACAATGCTTGAGAAACCTAGACCTGCAGATGTGGAGAATGAGAGCTGAAAGAAGTTCTAAAATGAACTCACTCAGGGTCTGCTTGCTTCCCTCCCACTCTTTGTTGATTGACTATAAAAACATGAAACCCCTAAACTTCTACCTAGCCACAAAATAGAAATTGTAAGTGAGTTACCCTGTTTGTGGGGGTCAGAGCAGCTTTTGACACAGAGATAGGGGTGAGAAGAGGTAAATCAAAGAAAGATGAGGGAGGCTGAAAGTCAGAGTTTAATGTTCTCGAGCAAGGCCAGTCACATTCATTCATTCCCTCACTATTCACACAATATGGTCGATGTACTATGTTAGATCTAGAACATAGTGAATGTTCAACTATTTGTTAAACAAATGAAAAAGAAAATTACTACAGGAAGCAATGTAATAAATAACACATTTATTGGGGCACCTGGGTGGCTCTGTCAGTTAAGCTTCTGACTCTTGATCTCAGCCCAGGTCATGATCTCAAGGTTCGTGAGTTTGAGCCCCACATCAGGCTCTGTGCTAATGGTGTGGAGCCTGCTTGGCATTCTGTCTCTCCTTCTCTCTGCCCCTCCCCTGCTTGTGCTCTTGCTCTCTCTCTCTCAAAATAAATAAATAAACTCAAATAATTTTTAAAAACACATTTATTAAAAAAATTCAACTGTTTAAACATTTTAATGTTTTGTTTGTAATAAATGCTATTAGCTACAGGATACGATTCTCTTAGTTAATGTAACAACTTAAGCTAAAGAACCAAAGGGCTTTTTCTTTTTATTTAGTACATTTTATTTTTTAGGGAAATTTTAGGTTTACAGAAAAATTGGGTGGAAAGGAAAGAGAGTTCCCAAATACCTCTTGTCCCCTTATATAGAATTTCCCCTGTTATTAATATTATTAACATCTTGCTTTGTGTAGAATGTTGGTTAAAATCAGTAAACCTGACACATCATTGTCACCCAAAGTTCACATTAGGGCTCACTCTTGGTGTCACACTGGGTGAGTTTTGAAAAATGTATAATGACATGTATCCACCATTATAGCATCATATAGAACAGATTCACTGCCCTAAAACTCAACCTGTGCTTCACCGATTCGCCCTTTCCTCTCCCCAAACCCCTGGCAACCACTGACCTTTCTACTGTCCCCATAGTTTTGTCTTTTCTAGAATGTCCTATTGTTTAGAACCATACAGCATGTAACCTTTTCAGATGAGCTTCTTTCACTTTGTAATATGCACTTAAGTTTCATCCATGGCTTTTCATCTCTTTTGAGCACTAAATAATATTTCTTTGTCTGGATACACCATGCTTATTTATTCACTTGCTGAAGGACATCTTTGTCGCTTCCAAATTTGACAGTTCTGAATAAAAATTCTTTAAACATCTGTACGTACGTTTTTGTGTAGACATAGGTTTTCGGCTCTTCTGGGTAAATTCCTAGGAGTGCAATTGCTACATCGTATGCTAAGTCGATGTTTAGTTTTGTAAGCATCTCCCAAACTGACTCCCAAGGTGGCTGCACCGTTTTGCATTCCCCCCAGCAGGGAGTGAGAGTTCTTATTGCCCCATATCCTTGCCAGTGTTTGGTCCTTTCATTCTTTTGGATTCTAGCCATTCTAATAGGTGGGTAGTGGTATCTCATCGTTGCTTTAATTTGCACTTCCTGGTGACGTATGACGTGGAGTATCATTCCTTTTGCGTATTTGCCATCTATATATCTTCCCTGGTGAGGCGTCTTGTTTAGATCTTTTGCCCATTCTTTAAATTGAGTTTTTGTTTTCTTATTGTTGAGTTTTAAGAGTCCTTTGCATATTTTGTGTATAGTCCTTTATCAGATATGTGCTTTGCAAATATTTTCTCCAAATGTGTGGCTTGTCTTTTCATTCCCTTAAGAGTATCTTCTGTAGAGCAGTCTTTCTTATTTTATGAAGCCCGACTTACCAATTTTTTCTTTTGTGGATTCTGCTTCCAGAATGTCAAAAATGTCATCATCCAACTTGAGATTTCCTCTAGATCGTCTCCTAGACTATCTTCTCAAAATTTAAAAATCTGGGGTTTTACATTCACATTTTACATGATCCATTTTGAGTTACTTTTTGTGAAATGTGTAATGTGTTTCTCTCTCTCTATTTTTTGCATGTGGGTGTCCAGCTGTTTCAGCACCATTTATCAAAGAGAATATATATATATTTTTTCATGGAACTGCCTTTGCTCTTTCATCAAAGATCAGTTCACTATGTTTGTATGGGTCTGTTTCTAGGCTCTCTATTCTGTTACACTGATCTGTATCTCTCTTCTTTTGTCAATACCACACTGTCCTGATGACTGTAGTTTTATAGAAGTCTTGAAGTTGAAAAGCGTCAGTATTCCAGCTTTGTTCCTCTTCAGTGTGTTATCTATTCTGGGTCTTTTGCCTTTCTGTTCCTCTGCTTGATATCAATGTTAGAATCAGCTTGATGATAGATCCACAGATTGCTGACATTTTGAGAGGGGTAGCTTTACATCTCGAGACCAAGTTGGAAAAAACTGACATCTTAACGATGTTGAGTCTTCCTATCCAAGAACATTGTTGTGAGCTGAATTGGGTCCACAGAAAAGATATGTTGAAGTCCTAACCCTCAGAACTTGTGAATGGGATCTTATTTGGAATTAGAGTTTCCTAGATGAAATTAGCTAAGTTAAGATGAGGACATACCGAATTAGGATGGACTCCAAATCCAGTATGACTGGTGTCCTTTTAGAAAAGATAAGAGAAACAATAGTCATAGAGGAGGGAGACACACAGGGAAGAAGGCCATGTGACGACAGGGGCCGAGATTGCAGTGATATGGCTGCGAACCCAGGGACATCAGGATTGCTGGCAACACTGGAGCCAGAAAAAGGCAAGGAAGGGTTCTTCCCTAGATCTTTCAGAGGGAGCATAGCCTTGCCCAAAACTTAATTTTGAACTTCTAGCCTTCAGGATTGTGGGGAAAAATATTTCTGTTGTTTTACCCACTCAGCTTGTGGTCATTTTCTACAGCAGCCATAAAAAAACTAATACAAACAAGAAATACCTACTTGTTTAGATCTTTGATTTCTTTCATTTCAGAGGTGTGTGGTTTTTCCCATATAGATCTTGTATAGATTTTGTTAGATTTGTTCCTAAGTACTTAACTTTTGATGCTAATATAAATACTGTTGTGTTTTTTATTTCAATCACAGTTGCGATCATTGCTGATATACAGGAAACCAGCTGACTTCTGCAAATTACCTTGTATCCTGCAACCTCGTTACTATCCCTCATTAGTTCTAGGAGAATTTTTGTTGTGTCCTTCACAATTTCTACATAAACAATCATGTCATATATAAACTAAGAGTTCTTCTTTCCCAGTCTGTGTACCTTTTATTTCCTTTTCTCGTCTTATTACATTAGCCAGGCCTTTCAATACAGTGCTGTTAGCAGGAATAAGAGGGACATACTTGCCTCCTTCCTGGTGTTAGGAAAGCATTTAGTTTCTCACCAGTACAACGTTATCTGTAGGGTCTTTGCAGATGTTCTTTATCAAGTTGAGGAGGTTCCTTTCAATGTAGAGTTTATCGACAGTTTTTATCATAAATGGGCCTTGCTTTTGGCAAATGCTTTTCCACATCTATTGGTATGATCATATGGTTCTTATTCTTTTGCCTGTTGATGTGATGGGTTACATTAATTGACCTTTGAATGTTGTATTAATATTCCTTACTTGGGGTAAACCTCATTTTGTAGTATATAATACTTTTTATACTTTGTTGGATTTGATTTGGTAACATTTGTTGAAGATTTTTATATCTATGTTCATAAGAGATATTAGTCTGTGGCTTTTCTTTCTTATAATGTCTTTGTCAGGATTTGGAATTAGGGTAACGCCAATCTCACAGAATGAGTTAGAACATATTCCCTTGGCTTCTGGAAGATATTAGACAGAATTGCTATTATTTTTTCCTTAAATATTTAATACAATTCACCAGTGAAACCATCTAGGCCCTGTGCTTTTAATTTGGAAGTTTCTTAATAACATTGTTTCAATTTATTTAATAGATATAAGTTTATTCAGATTAACTATTTCTCCATATATGAATTTTAGTAGATTGCGACTTTAAAAAATGTTCCATTTTATCTAAATTATCAAATTGTGGGCATAGAGCTTTTCATAGTATATTTTATTATCTTTCTAATGTCTGTAGGGTCAGTAGTGATAGCCCCTTTTTTTATGTCTAAAATAGCAATTCGTGCAATTTCTTTCTTTTTTTCTTATTTATTTTCTTCTGTTTGATTTAGGTTTATGTTGCTATTCTTTTTCTAGTTTCCTAAGGTAGAAACTAGAAAATAATTGATTTTAGATCTTTCTTCTTTCCTAACGTGTGCATCCAATGCCATACATTTCTGAGTAGTGCTTTCACAGCATCCCACAAATTTTGATAACTTGTGTTCTCATTTTCACTTCTTCAAAATATTTTTAAATTTCTCTTGAAGTTTTTTTGACCCATATATTATTTAGGCGTGTTGTTTAATCTACCTGCCAATATTTTGGCATTTTTCAGCTAATACTCTGTTATTGATTCCTTATTCAACTCCATTGTAGTGTGAGAGCATACTTTATGTATGATTTTTTACCCTTTTGGATTTGTTAAGGTATGTTTTACGGCCTAGAATGTGATCTCTCTTGGTGGATGTTCCATGTGAGTGTGAGAAGAATGTGTATTTTGCTGTTGTTGAATGTTCTGGGGATGTCAATTAGATCTAGTTGATTGATGATACTATTGAATTCAGTTGCGTTCTTACTGATTTTGTGCCTGTTGGATCTGTCCATTCCTGACATGTCACCAAGTATGACAGTGGGTTGATCTATTTCTCCTTACAGTTTTGTGGTTTTGCCTCATATACTTTGATGCTCTGTTATTAGGTGCATACACGTTTAAAATTGTTACATCTTCTTAGATTATTGACCCTTTAGCATTATGTAGTGCCCTTCTTTATCCCTGATTACGTTTCCTTTAGCAGGGGTGTGATTTGTCCGAAATTAATATAGCTGTTTCAGCTTTCTTTTGATTTATGTTAACATGGTATATCTTTCTCCATTCCTTTACTTTTAAAATCAAAAGTATCTGTGTCCTTATATTTAAAGCAGGTTTCTTATTTTTTGATCCACTCTGATAGTCTTTGTCTTATAATTAATCTATTTTGATCATTTACATTTAAGTTGATATTGGTATAGTGGATTTAATATCTATCCTATTTGTAACTATTTTCTATTCATTGCCCTTCCTTTTGTTTTTGATCTTCCATTCTTTTCCTGTCTTCTCTGGTTTTAATTGAGCGTTTTATGTTATTCCACTTTTCTCCTCTCTTAGCAATCAGTTATAAATCTTTTTTTTTTTTTTACTTTTTTTACAGGTTGCTCTTAGCCGTGCAAATACATTTTCAACTAATATAAGTAAACTTTCAAATAACCACTTCAAATATCCACTTCATGGATAGTTCAGGTACCTTATATCAGAGTGTCACTAATTGCTCCCTCTGTCCCTTATAAGATTGTTGTCATACATTTCACTTACACATAAGCTACAGTAACTAAACAATTGTTGCGATTGTTATCTTGATCAAACCATTTTCTGTTAGATCAATTAAGAGTAATAAAAATAAAAGATCCTATCTTACCCTCATTTATGCCTTTTGCCCCCATTTATGCCTTCTGTAATGCTCTTCCATTCTTTATGTAGATCCAAGTTTCTGACCTATATCATTTTACTTCTCTATGAAGAATTTCTTTTAACATTTCTTGCAAGGAAGACAATTCTTCTGATCCTAGGTCTGTCACCAAAATCGTCTGGTGACAAATTCTCTCAATTTTTGCCTGAGGAAATCTTTATTTCTTTTACTTTGCTTTTGTTCTTTTCTCCTCTACTTTCAAATAGTTTCATTTTTCATTGTGATAAAATACACAGAACACAAAATTTACATTTTCACCATCTTAAGTGTACATTTCAGTGGCGTTCAGTATATTCATAATGTAGCTCAATCACTCCCTTTTCTCCTTTTCCAAATCCAGAAAATTTTCATATTCCCAAACTTAAGCTCCACACCCATTAAACAATTAGCTCCCCAATCCTCCTCCACCCAGCGCCTGGCAACCACCATTCCACTTTCTACCTCTATTAATTTGACTACTCTAGGTGCCTCATAAAATGGCATCGGATGGTATTTGTATTTTTTCTTCACTTTTGAAGAATTTCAAGGATAGAGAATCCCAGGTTGGTAAGTTTTCTTCCTTCAGCACTTACTTTCATTCCACCCTCTTCTTTACTGCATAGTTTCTCAAAAGATGTTTGATGTAATGCTTATCCTTGTCCCTCTATAAACAAGGTGGGTATTTTTCTTCTGGCTTCAGTAAAGATTTTTCTCTTTTCATTGATTTTCTGCAGTTTGAATATTATTTGTCTTGATGTAGATTTTTAAAATACTTATCCTGCTTCGTATTCTCTAAGCTTCCTGCATCTGTGATTTACTCTCTAGCATTACTTTTGAGAAATTCTCAGTCATTATTGCTTCAAATATCTCCTCTATTTCTTTCTCTTTCTTCTCCCTTTAGTATTCCCACTACACGCATGGTATAATTTTTATAATTGTTTCATAGTTTTGGATATTCTGTTATTTCCTTTAATTTCCTTTTTTTTTCTTCTTGTTTTTTTGGTTTGGGAAGTTTCTATTGACATCAGTTCATGATTTCTTCCTCACCCATGTCCAGTCTACTTATGCACCCATCAAGGGCATTCTCCATTTCTCTTGCAGTGTTTTTGATCTCTAGAATTTTATTTTATTTTATTTCTTAGCATTTCAATCTCTCTGCTCACATTACCCATCTGTTCTTGTATGTTGTCCACTTTCTTTTTTTTTTTTTTAATTTTTACATTTATTTATTTTTGAGAGACAGAGTGAGATACAGTGCGAGTGGGGGAGAGGCAGAGAGAGGAGACACAGAATCGGAAGCAGGCTCCAGGCTCTGAGCTGTTGGCACAGAGCCCGATGCAGGGCTCGAACCCACGAACCATGAGATCATGACCTGAGCCGAAGTTGGACACCCAACCAACTGTGCCACCCAAGCGCCCCTATGTTGCCCACTTTCCATTAGAGCCCTGAGCATATTAAACAGTTATTTTAAATTCTCAGCCTGGTAATTCCAAATCTTTGCCATATCTGAGTCTGGTTCTGACACTTGCTTTGAATCTCAGACTATGTTTTGTGCCTTTTAGCATATCTTATAATTTTGTTGTTGTTGAAAACCAGACATGACATATTGGATAAAAGGAAAAGTATTGACTCTAGCAGCAAGCTTCTGCTCTTGGTGAATTGATTCTCTCTGTCTGCTTCCCTCTTCAATTTGGGAGCAGTGGTTTCTCTGTGACCTCAACTCTCTGATGGATCTACGACGAGTTGTTGATTTTCAGTTTAATTTACTTGTTGTCAGAACAAGAGTGATGACTTCTAAGATCACTATGTGTTGTACCAGAAACCAGAAGTCTCCAAAGGACTTTTAGAATGCCGTTGAATCTTTTCTATATTTCATACATTCGGTGAATATTTATGAAGCACTGCTGAGCCAGGTGCTTTCCCCAGCTTCTACTCTATATCCAAATGCCCAGACTCTTTGGACCCCTAGGAGACTAACCCATGGGAGACCTCCAGTTTCTAGAGACTATGTCCATGGGGTTGGCAGGGAAGAAGACAGAAGAAGGAAGAGGTTTTAGTGAGGAAGAAAATCAACCTTACTTTTAGAGCTGATCAATTTTCATAGAATTGTAACCAATGTCATGGACTGTGGAAAACTGGCCGTCCACCAGTGAACCTTTTCCGGTTTCTTTTTATTTTATTCTTACCAAAAACTGTTCTTCCCAACTGTCCCACAGCGAAAAAGAGATGCAACATCAGATGAGTCTGTACTTGTTTGTGATATTCTAATATCGAGTCAATGAGAAGCTTTTCTTTCTTGATAGTTGTACCTGAAAAGAAAGGGATGAGCTTCTGACCAGATCCATGAACAGATGGAATTCCACAGTCTGGGTTGCACAGGCAGTTCAGTGCTGCACAACGTCAAGCTCAGAAGTATTGTCACCTCTCAGTACGTGGCCTGAATGGAAGAACGTCATAGGAGAACACGATAGAATGAAAGCCATGGGTCATCCAGTACAGAAATGGAATGCAAGGCCGTGGGGTGAAAACTCATTAGTTCTAACTTGCACTAATTCAAGATAATTGAACTCATAGAGATTCAAAATAGATTAAAATGTTACTTTTTCACTACTTATAAAGATATGCTAACGAATTCACAGTGTAAACCTCCTTTTTGGAGAAGTTTTGAACTAGAGAACAAACCTAAAATCTTTTAAGAGCATCTATGTGCATAAAAACACTAAAATAGAAACGTTTGTATCAGTTTCCAAGAACTTCTATTGGGCAATATGTTTTTGTTTAGTCCTATTTGTCAACGGCTGTATCTCTTTCTCAGTGCTTTAGAAACTTTCGACTAACCCAGAAAGGGAAGAAGAAGGAAGGATTAGGCTAAACTGATGAGGCTTTTCTATATGTTTACATTAGGAAAGAAGGATCATTTATAACAATTTCTAATTCTCCAAAATAAATAAAGTGACGCAACAAAGACCCAACCCAGTGAGGACGGGTCAGCTCTCTACCTTACTTTCACGCAGGTGGTGCCCTCTTCGTCTTTACTTTCCCGAAAATCCGCTTTATTCTTTTCTCATTTCACTTCTCAGATTGAATCGCTTTATCCAAAGTAGTGGAAGTAACTAGAAACAAAGCAAGGCGAGCGACGCAGCACTAACCGTGACAGGAGAAGTTCTCCAGAATATTAAACCACCGACATCTTTACACTGACAGATACGCACCCAAAGCTAAATGAAACAGAAGGAATAGAGAGATTCTGAAAACTATGTTTCGGTAAACAAGGGCAAAATAAACCCATGGAGGGTTTTGAACCACAAAGTTTTTCCCAGCTTCTCCTCAGTAGATCCCTGGGACGCTGTAAAGTGTCCCTGCCGTGTCCTCAAGCTCAAACAGACGACCTGGATGCATCTGAGAGCAGGAGGCAGGAACACTCCGGAAAGGCAGTTTCAAGGAGCCCAGGGCTGGCTGACGCAACAGAGGGCCCAGGGACAGAGGCGCTGCCAGACCTCAGACTAGCGCCACGGGGGCTGAGATCAGACACGGTTTCCCCTCTCGCATTGCGACAGCACCCTCACGTTACAAGCTAGAAGACCAGAGAGAGGAAGGCAAGGGAGGGGGAACGTGACACGAAAGCACACGGTCAACTGTTGACATAGTTCGTTGACTGAGGACCGGCCCGTGGAAATGGTGTGAGGCAAAGACTGGGGCGTCATTACATTTCAGGCTCTGTGCTTGGCCTCTCAGATACACGGCCTCATCGAGCTTCCCAACGATTTGTGAGATGCGGAAACATCCCCGTCCGCGGGAGGAGGCTGAGGGCGAAAGAGCAAGACAATGAAAGAGAGAAGGCGAAGAGGGGGAAAGGAAGACACGAGCTTTCACGGAGCACCTGCCCAGGAGCCCGGTCCCGTCAGGAACCTTCACCCGTTACCCTGTCTCAGCTTCTCGTTTTGAAGGTGGCAAGTTCGTCAACAGGGAAAAGGCATGGTCGTAGGCCTTCTAAAGTCGGGACAGCACAGAGAGCACGCGGAGCCGGACCAGCCAGCTGGCAGCTCAGGCCGCAGCCACACGAGAGCAGAAGGGAAGTGGGAACCCCATCGATCAGAGAAGCGGGGAGCTGCAGCGTTGGGGGACAGGTGCAGTTAGAGGCAAGGGAGGGCGGGGCAGCGGAGGCTGAGGGGAGCCCCAGCAGGGGCAGGCAGAGGCCGCACCCCTGCGGGGAGCAGTTACGAAGCCGAAGCCGTAGATGGAATTATGCTCAGTCTGAATCTTAGCTCCGGCACCTTCTGGGAAGCCTCTTAAGTCACAAGCGCCTCCCTGGGGAATGAATTACCTGCTTTGTGGGACTGCGGGAAGGTAGAGAGAATGCCTGTTCCGTGGGATTTGTTAATAAGTAGTAAGAACATTATTATTCTAATCTCATCCTTGGAGTATGCGGGATTTGCCTGGGAAGGCATTGCTGTTGCTGGAGATTTTAGGGAGCAGGAAAGCAGAGGCTCTGGAGGCCCCTCCCTCACCCTACTCGAGGCCTTCTCCCCCAGCGCTTTGTGTTTCCGCTAACCCCACCCAGCACTCACAGCGCCTTCTCTGAAGCCGTCCCCAGGCTCAGATGAAACCGGGTTCCGATCTGCGGCCGCAAGCTGACTGAGGAGTGGCCGGACCTGTGTGGATAAACCACACCACAGAAAGCTTAGAAGAAATCTCCGCTGCCTTTCTCAGGGAGGGCCCACTGACCTTGATCATCTGCCAGAGAAGCTAGAAAGTCAGTTACCGGAAAAGCCCACCTGGAAACTAGTGGGAGAGTTAGGAGTAGACTTCAATCGTCTGCTTTTATTTCACTGTCACAGTTACAGTGAATTTTCTCCTTTTGTCTTCTAGTAATCCATGGTCAAGTCCTTAACTCCTACGTCCACACGCTCAACTCAGAAAACTGGCGGCGTGCTGCACTCGCCTCGGGCCCTGGCCCTGAAGCCTTCAGCTGATAACACACCTGGATGACAGCGGTCATGTGTCACTGTGTCACATCAGCCGACTCACGTTTTGGAGAATAGTCACGGAAAAGAAATAAACAAACAGAACTCCACTGAAGAAGCTCATTGTTCCAAAAGGATGCATTTGTAGTGAATTCGACGCCTTATCAGCAGGTGATTTCTTCTTTCCCGAAGGCCACACGCATAGAAAAATGTCTCATCCCGAAGGCCACACGCATAGAAAAATGTCTCAGTAGAGTCGTCATTGTTTTTGCAGAAAGAAGGAATAAAGGCATACCCTCCAATATCCCAATATCCCTAGTCTCTTCTAGTTTATTTTTTAATCTTTCTTTTTCTTTTTTTTAAAATGTTTTATTTATTTCTAGGAGAGAGAGAGAGAGANCATTTTGTGGTGGCTTTTTTGATTTGCATACCACACATAAATTACGGTGTCAACAAGTCTCCTCTGTATTCAGAAGCCTCTGCTTGTCTCTCATGTTCTTGGCCTGTTCATGGTGCTGTTGCCCTTGACCACCCCTATCACAGCCCTCACGGCTCTACTGCACTTGCTTGTCTACTGGCTGCTCAGCTCCACCGTTCGGCCCCGGAAGGAGCAGTAACCTTGTCTACGGGGCGGCCCTAAAGCTTCACTCCCTTTGGCAGGATTCATCTGCCGGGAGGAAGAATGAACTCACCGTGATGGTGCACTTTATCCACCAACGGGACTAGACTACAGTGCAAACATGTAGTTGGGCAAACATGAATCTAAACGTCTTGTGAACATATTTTTCAGATGTGATTGGCTGTTGAACCATAGACTTTAAGTAAAGCAGATTACCCTCCGTAATGGGGGTGGGCCTCATCCCATCAGTTGAAGGCCTTCACGGAAAGACTGAATAGACAGGAATGAAGGCAAACAGGGAGTCTGAAACAAGACTGAATTCTAGGGTTTCACTCCTGACATTGAACCACACTTCACCTATAACGTTCCACCGAACCCCCCCAGCCAGCCTCGCCAGACATCACGCACTCCCAAGGCGGCTTCCTTTACCGACATCTCTTTTTGTCAATGGAAGAGAAATGTGATTCCCTAGATCATTCAAGCTCAAAACTGAACCTCTGGACTCAGTTTGTTTCCTTCCCAGTGGTGATCATGTTACCAGTGTTTCTCCAATTAGCAGACTTGCGGTCCA
>NW_027531912.1:39595-78912 GCF_008692635.1 Crocuta crocuta
CTCAGTGCCATTTGGCTTCTGGTCACCTCCTCCCCTGAATGAAACCCACTGCCGGCCTATTCTGTTTAGGGTTTGTAAATGTCCCCTGTAAAGAAATATGTCTGCTCCCACTGGGCGGGACCAGCAGCTTAGAAAAGAGGGGAAAGAAGCGTCCGCCTCACTGAGACACCAAGCTTCTACTTGAGGTGCCCAAAGTTGCAATGGCCGATGGGCAGTGACATCACACTAACTCCTGATGGATGTGCACTTCATTAAAATCGCCACATTTGGTCCACGTCAAGTGGCATCAGGCTCTTTCTTCCTCATTTCGTAGCTAGTCTAAGCTCCTCGTTCCGACTGGTAACCCCCACATGCTCTTCGGCGCTACGTGACCTCTGTGCGCATGTGTTCCCCGCACCAGCCCTCCGCTCCGGCCCGGCCCGCCGTCACATGAGCGCGTCACCCTCATCCAGCTGCCGCACGCGGGCCTGCCCTCGGGCCTCTCGGGCACGCTGCGCCCCTGCCCAGGCCACGCAGCTCCGCCCAAAGCTTTTCACCCCCACTGCGCTCTCCCCACTCTGACCCCCACAGCACAGAACTTGGCTCCTGTATGTGGTGTGTGTCTTACACTGTGAAATAATATTCTGTGCGACATTATATGACAGGTGATAATTGTCATACACAGTTTTAATATCGTCTTCTTTGGCCAGAACTAAGAGGGTCACCCCAGGATGTGTATTTAAGGTCATGAAAATGTCACCCCCAAGTTAGGACTGGCCTGCCACAGAAATATCCCAATCTAAGCAATCACTAAGAAGTTGCTAAAGAAAACCTGGAAATACTGAAGTTTGTTAAAAGCAAACAAAACAAGAAGATGAAAGAAGGAGAAGAGTCTGGATACGTGTATCAGAAGAAAATTATAACCCCGATAGGTGTATCTTGAGATGACGCGAGAAGTAAAGATGTGTTTAAATAAGAACTATATTCTGCATGAGGTTGAGAAAGCCACGAGTCAAAGACCAAGAATCCAGCACTTCTTTTGGGAATGATCCAGTGTCTAGATGGCAGGCCAGAGACCTGACAGAGCTCACTGCCAGGCTTCCACGGCTTGGTGGAAAGAACCCTTACAGCACCCACCTGCTCCGGTCACAATGTAGAGCACGAGAAAGCAGCGGGCAGAGGGGACGGGTCTCCGGGGGCGACCTTCCCGCCGAGTGCCGCAGGGGCCAGGTGCACCTCCACCGGAACACGGTCCTGTTGGGTGGCGGCCTCTCATCTCATCTCTTCCAAGTCTATAACTTCACATTGTCTCCGCAGAGCCGAGAGCCAGATGCCGCAGTCTCCAGATTTACTTCCCTGGGGACGCCTGTGACTCCTGGCGGCCCCTTTCCCTCCCACAGCATGTGTCGCATCTCCCTGTGAGACTGTACTGTTCTGAGGGGCAGCGCCACGTCCACCTCTTCCTGGAGAGCTTCCACTCTATCCCGTGCACAGACACCTCGCCGGTTATGTCTCACACTACTCTTTCCTCGTATTTTCACGCACCAGGCTCTTCTAATATTTCCACCTGACAAATACTTCTTGAACGTATTCATTCAACAAAAGCTTGCTGAGCCTTGAGACTCTATCAGGCACAGCACTAGCGCTTGTACAGGAACACAAACTGATGAACAACACCATCATGACAGCCACCTTCAGGGAGCCCACCGTCGAGGAGAGGAGACAGAACAAATAAGCAAACAAGAGCACAGATACCCAGCTCTCCCGGAAGTGGAAGCAGGGCTCCTTGGAGAAGCGCCTGATCCTAGGGGGGCCAGGGGTCCTACGGATGAGCAGGGAGTACACAGCATGAGCCTGGAACATCTTGCAGTGCCAGAGACAAGGCATTTTATTTTTTTTATTTTTTTATTTTTTTTATTTTTATTTATTTCTAGGAGAGAGAGACAGCGTGAGCAGGGGAGGGTCAGAGAGAGAGGGAGTCACAGACTGAAACAGGCTCCAGGCTCTGAGCTGGCAGTCAGCACAGAGCCCGACGCGGGGCTCGAACCCACGAACTGCGAGATCACGACCCGAGCGAAAGTCGGACGCTCAACCGACTAAGCCACCCAGGCGCCCCGAGACAAGGCATTTTAAAAACCTCACAATGATGGATGTGTATCAAAAGGGACCAAATGAAAGAGCTCCGGATAGACAAAGATGAAATGATTTGAATCACAAAATAAAGAAGGTAGTATTTATGAATTATAATCCAAAATATAAAACAAATATCCATGAGTCCGTGGTAATATAAACAAGCATTGACCAAATGAGGAAACTGGGGAGAAAGGACAAATTTCCCATACGGAAGAATAATAGATCATTACGTGGCTACTCCGGCCTCAAAGAAGGAGAGAAAAACTCCCCACCCCTACCTGTGAGCTGCACCGTGACTTCCTTCCAAGGAGTACAGTATGGAAGGGGGGTGGGGGTGGGGGTGTAATCTTACAGTGGCAAAACCTGACAGACCCTACCCCGGCCAGATGATTAAGCCTAACATCCCAAGGGACAAGTCATGTTGATTATAACATGTGCCTTTGACATGACATAATGAAGATAGCAATTCCCTTCTGTGGTCTTCCTGCCCAAAACACATAACCCCCCATCTGATCAAAGAAAATAATCAGACTAACCTCAGTTGAGGGACCTTCTGCTAAATATCTGACCAGCACTCTTCAAAATTATCAAGGTCATCAAAAGCAAGGAAAGCCAGAGAAACCGTCACAGCCAAGGGAAGCCTAAGTATACATGGTGACTAATGGTAATGCGCTATCCTAGACACAAATCCTGGAATAGAAAAAGGGCATTGGGTAAAAACTAAGGGAAACGGAAGAAAGTATGGATTTTAGTGAGTAATAACATATTGTTATAGGTTCATTAATTGTAACAAACATACCATACTCACGTAAGGCTCTAATATTAGGAGAAACTCCATGCAGCATATGTGGTAACTATTTTCTTTGCAATTTTTCTGTCAGTCTAACACTGTTTTAAAAGAAAAGGTTTACATATGTTTTCACTCATATGTGGAACAGGAGAAACTTAACAGAGGACCATGGGGGAGGGGAAGGGGGAAAGATAGTTAAGGAGAGGGAGGGAGGCAAACCATGAGAGACTCTTAAAATACTGAGAACAAACTGGGGGGGGAGGGGAAAATGGGTGATGGGCACGGAGGAGGGCACTTGTTGGGGTGAGGACTCGGTGTTATATGGAAACCAACTTGACAATAAACTATAAAAATTAATTAATTAATTAAAAATCTAGATTTTGAAAAAATGAAATGAAATAAAATAAAATAAAATAAAATAAAACGTTTATCATAAGAAAGAAAAGGACCAAAGCCCCAGCTAGGCCTTTCAGTTCATCTGCTTGAAGGGCCCCGTGGCGTGCGAGAGAATAATCAGAGTCGTAACCAGCATCTCAGGGGAGCCTCAAGGCTTCCGACACCAGCAGCCAGAAAGAGTAAGGACAGGCAGGCACGCTTTTGATGACAGCCTCTGGTGAGTCGGTGGCTGCGCCCCTTCCCAACTTCAGGGCCATTGCCAGCAGACGCTTCATCCTCCGGCACCGGTCCCTGCCTTCTCACAGCAAAGTCTGTAGGGAACACACGACTGCCGGACCCGGGCAGCAACCTGCATTCTGCACATCGTGGGAACTCTGTATATGTTGAGATAGTGTTCGAAAATCACCTGGGTGCATGATAACATCCACAACCGAACAGATATTTCCCCAATGGCCACCAATCACAGGAAACGATGCTCAGTGTCATTAGACATCAGGGAAATGCAAAGCAAGCCCAGTGAGATAATCCCTCAGCACCCAGTAGTACGACTGTAGCTTTTAAAAAGGAAAAGGAAAATCACAAGTGTTGATGAGGATGCGGGAAAGTGGGACCCGCAGACACCAGAGGTTGGATTGCCAAACGGGGCAGCTGCGACAGAAAATGGGCAGGTCCTCAATAAGTTACGCACCGAGCGACCCCATGACCCAGTGGCCCCCTCCTCTTCTGGCTTATACTCAGAAGAATTGAAAACAAGTGTTAATGCAAAAACGTGCACATGAATGTTCATAGCAGTATTATTCACAGTAACCAAAAGGCATAAACAACCAAAGTGTCCACCAACTGATGAACAGGTAAATAAAATGTGGTATATCCATGCATTAAAAGGAGTGAAGCATTGGGGCGCCTGGGTGGCTTAGTGGGTTAAGCGTCCGACTTTCGCTTAGGTCATGATCTCGCGGTTCGTGGGTTCGAGCCCCGCGTCGGGCTCTGTGCTGACTGCCAGCTCGGAGCCTGGAGGCTGTTTCAGTCTGTGACTCCCTCTCTCTCTGACCCTCCCCTGCTCACGCTGTCTCTCTCTCTCTCTCTCTCTCCTAGAAATAAAGAAAAAAAAAAGGAATGAAGCACTAACACGAGCTACCACATGGATGAACTTCGAAAGCATCATGCTAAATGAAAGACGCCAGACACAAAAGGCTATATATTGTATGAGCCCTTTTATATGAAATATGCAGAACAGGCAAATCCACAGAAACAGCAGATTAGTAGTTAATCAAGGTTTGGAAGCAGAGCGTGATGGTTTAGTGTGTACTAGGTTTCCTTGTGGGTGATGAAAATGCTACAGAACTAAACAGTGGTGAGGGTTGCAAAACGCTGTGAATAAACTAAACATCGCTGTGCATTGTACAATTTAAAATGGTTAAAAGTGGAGCATCCGGTAGGTTCTTTATAGATTTTGGAAACTAACCCTTTATCTGGTGTGTCAAATCCCTTCTCCCATTCCATAGGTTGCCTGTGAGTTTTGCTGATTGTTTCCTTCACTGTGCAGAAGTCGTTTTTATCTTGATGAGGTCCTGAGAGTCCATCTAGAGGTCGTTGCCTGTTCTCTCCTGTAGGATTTTGATGGCTTTCAGGATGAGCACTGGGCGTCATATGTATGAGATGAGTCACTGGGTTCAACTCCTGAAGCCAAGACCACACTGTATGTTCACTAACGTGAATTAAAATTAAAAAAAAAAAAAAAGCGGGCGCCGGGGGAGCTCAGTCGGTTAAACGTCTGACCTCAGCTCAGGTCACGATCTCACCGTTCCTGGGTCCCACGCCCCACACAGGGCTACGCCGTCAGCACAGAGCTCACTTTGGACCCTCTGCCGCCGCCCCCCCGCCTCTTCCCCACTCACTCTCTCTCTCTCTTTCAAAAATAAATGTTTAAAAATAAATAAGTAAAATAAAATGGTTAAAAGTTTATGCTACATGTATTTTACTATAATTAAAAATCACAAGCGCACCCCTTAATGCCATCGCCTGTTCCACCCGTCCCCCCACCCGCCTGCCCCCTGGTAACCATCAGTTTGTTCTCTCCAGTTAAAAGTCTTTTTCTTGGTTTGGCGTATGAAATTGTTGACTCACTATATTGTACACCTGAAACTAATATAACACTGTATGTTACCTATACCAGAAATTAAAATAAAATAAAACAGAACACAGGAAAAAATAAAAAAAAACACTGGTATCTTTTAAAAAATCAAAAAGCAGAGGCACCTGGGTGGCTCCGTCGGCTAAGCGGCCGACTCTGGCTCAGGTCATGATCTCACAGTTTGTGGGTTCGAGCCCCATGTCGGGCTCTGTGCTGACACCTCAGAGCCCGGAGCCTGTTTCGGATTCTGTGTCTCCCTCTCTCTCTCTCTGATCCTCCCCTGCTCACTCTCTGTCTCTCTCTCTCTCAAAAATAAACATTTTTTTAAAAAATCAAAAAGCAAAGAACATCCACACCTAGCATGTTTCCAAGTATGTCTCTCAGACTACCTATATGAGGAACGCTCAGGATAATTGAAAAAATGAAAGTTCCTAGGCTCACCCAAGACTCACAAACTTAGATTCCCAGAAGCCTGTATAGTATTGTATTACCCTCTCAACAGCATCTCACATGACCTTTGCACACAGATTTGAAAACTCAAACCAAAAAACTCTTGATACAGGAACTGTTTCCTCTGTGTCCCCAGCCTAATAGCCTAGGCTTTTTTGTGGACCGAATAGACAAATGTTAGGTTTTTAAAGGGAGAACACAGTTCTCTGCCTTCCAGGCGTCTGGGACAATGTCAGGTACGAGGAAGACGCCCTGCACTGTGCTTACACTGTGGGTCGGCACCAGTGACCAGCAGGGAGGGACGTGGGGGGCCCTCACTGGTGGGGAGTGAGGGCTGGAGTCTCCTTTGTTCTCTCTGGAAAGGCAGGAGAGGTCCCCTGGAGAATTTCTAGATTTTCAAAAGAGTATTTCACCATTACCCCTTCAAACCTCCTGGTATTGCAAAGGAAACTCCACACTTCACGGATTTTCTGTGGATTAAATTTTTGGCCTCTGGAATTCATCATTAAGACACAGAGGGAAGATTTAATCAATCACGTTACTGATTACAACCAGGGCTACAAAAGTCTTGCTTTCAGAATTGTGTGATGCTGCTAGGCGGACAGTGAGTTGTATGTAATCAGCTCCCCACGTGTGCCACGCAGGCCAGCACTCCAGATGCCTTGGGTTCTCATTAGCATAAAATCCTTAACTTTCCGTTTTCAAATGAACCGTCTCCACAAGTCCGTACGTATATATGGTCCATAGTAAATTTCTGCTGCAACAGGACCGTGTATGATAAGAAATGAAAATTGGATGGGAATAAGCATTAAGAGGCAAATGACAAAGTCAAACCCCATGGATACAGGAAAAGAGTACTTTCACGCAGTGTTGAGATGGTTCCCTTTCTGGGCACCTGAGCAAATGCAACACATTCTTTGGGGCTACGTTAGTTCCAAAGTTCTTTCCTGGAAAGGTCCTGGAATGATTTCCATTGGTCCAGAGTATAAGTGCTCAAACACGGTGCTGTGTGGACGCAGCTTTAAAGAGCAGGCATGTGGGCAGTGATGCTTTAGGAGTAAAAAGCCATTTCCAGGATCATCTGCTGCTGCGCTTGGGCTTCGCCCATCAGGACACAGATCCTCATGGAGCAGCATCTACTACCGGCCAAGCACTTACCTGGGTGGTGGGAATGCAGAAACAAAGCTTAAACGGTCTCTGATCCCCAAAGAGGTTTACAATCTGCTTTTATAATTGAGTTATGTTGCTATGCAAACAGATGGGTCTGGCTGGTGCATTTGTTTGGGGACAATGACGCAGGCGCTAGACAGAAGGGCAGGAGAGGACCAGCCGCCTTGAAGGCTAAGGGAACATTCGAGACACAGGATACATTAAGGACAGCAAGTCCGTCTAATGAAAATAAAGCCTAAAACAGGTTTTTGGGTGTCTGCAACCTTACTTTCAAGGCCATTTCAGGGCCCACCCCAAAGTATTTAAAACTTATCTGAGTCTGGGCAATTTCCTGAGAATCTCGTACTCCTCAAAATATTTCGGGGGAGGGGGTAGGTTTTTATTCTCTTGGTTCGTTGTTTGGGACCTTAACGAGACACAGGAAGCACCACCAGCTGTTGCACGGCAGGTGCGACCCAACAGCTCGCGCGGGTGAGGGGGTATTTAATTACCCACCGCGTGGGGTGAGCGAGTCCCGCGTCTCCCGTAGAGCAGGCTTNGACCCCCGAATGCTGTCTGGGGGGCTGGGGGGCCGCAGGAACGGGGACCCCCGAATGCTGGCTGGGGGGCTGGGGTTCGCAGGAACGGGGACCCCCGAATGCTGGCTGGGGGGCTGGGGGGCCGCAGGAACGGGGACCCCCGAATGCTCGCTGGGGGGCTGGGGTTCGCAGGAACGGGGCCCCCGGATGCTGGCTGGGGGGCTGGGGGCCGCAGGAACGGGGCCCCCGGATGCTGTCTGGGGGGCTGGGGGCCGCAGGAACGGGGCCCCCGGATGCTGGCTGGGGGGCTGGGGGCCGCAGGAACGGGGCCCCCGAATNGACCCCGCTCCAGGTGGGCCCTGTGGCCCAGGGCATGTCGCCCCCGCGGCGCCGGCGGCGGCAGGGTGGGTGTCCGCGCGTTGGGGTCGCCCAGGGGCCCCCGCGCCCTCCCGACCACCCGCCGGCTGCCGCCCCGCGCCGCCTGGCGTCCTCCGCGCACCCGGAGCGACGGGGATGGACGGGTTTGACTTTTACCCTGGATGGTCCCCCTTCGACTCGCACAACAGGTTTTATAAATACACACATCCTGCGTGCAGGTGGCCAAGGTGTGGACCCGGGCCCCTTCCCCCCACTTCCTTTGCGGCGTTTTGGATTTTCTCCGCGTTTGTGGAGCACTGGTAAGTCCTGCTCGGATCTGGGGGGAGGAAAGCCGGTTCGACCGGGCTGGTGGAAAGGTCCCAGGTAGAACTGAGCCGTCTGGCTGCGAGGTGTGCGCCCGGAGACCTCGGGAGACGCAGATGACGGTGGCGCAATTACTGGACAGGTACTGGACAGCAGTAATTAAGTGTCGTTGGTGACACATCTCGGTTAAAAGGTGGAGGCACCAGAAGGTACTTCCTGTCTCTGAGGGGGAGCGCCCGGGTGCTCCCTGGCACCCTGTGCCTTGACTGGGCTGGCCTCCCTTTCTGGGGAGCAGGACTGAGCCTGCGGTGAGTGTGGCCGAAAGCAGGGACCCCGGGGGGTGGGCACCCTGGCCAGCATGGCCCTCAGCATCGCCCAGGTGCGGCCTCGCTGGCAGCGCAGGGCCTGGCCGAGTGCTGCCCTGCATCACTGTTCCTGCCCTTCGGTAGACGTTTGCCACAGACGTATTTTCTTGCCCCAGTTCTAGTCGAATCTAACCAGTGTTCTGGAAGAAAATGTCCTGCCCCAATGCAGTTTCCTTAGAATTGCGGGATGCCGCTCAAAACTGTTCCTGTGGAGAGCTTTGTCTGTTGTTTGGATCAGGCCGAGGCTTTGGGGGTGTTGTCTGGATCCTGCCAAGGAGGGGAGAAGAGAGAACACCCACACTCTCTAGCCTGTGACGTAACTGGGGTGGGGGCGGGGGGTGCAGGGGTCCCCATCGCCATCCCCACTGTGACCCAAACTGGGAAGAGGGTGAATCAGTCCAGCTGCTCCACTCCTTGTTTTTATTTGAAAACAAATTCTGGGACAGGTAACAGCGAGTTCATTTTCTTTTTCTTACTTTTCTGAACCACAACAGCTTTGAGAAAGAAAAGACCCACAGAAGGTCTGACTGAGCAATTCAACAGGGTGAAAAGAAAATTCTTGCAAACCCTCACTGCGTAACTTTGATTCAATCTGAATATTCCAGAACTATGAGTAGTCTGTGGACATTCATTAAAATGTTAAATAGAATAAAATTGTGGGAAAATAATTTCCAACCCAGGTTTCTTGGCCATGAAGACATACTCCTTCCAATGGCTACATTATGATATATTAAGATTTCTGTTTTACTTTCTTGAGCCCCGAGAATGGAATGGGCCCACAGAGCACATTTTCCTTTTCTATTTTCATGGACATTCAATTCAAGTTAGACTTAAATCTTTGGAAAGGACACAGGTTTGCTTGAATGAACAGAGACTGCTTAATGGAAAAATTTTTAACTCTTTGAATTCTTTTTTAAAAATATTTATTTATTTGAGAGAGAGAGAGAGCGCACAAGCAGGGGAGGGGCAGACAGAGAGGAAAACACAGAATCCAAAGCAGGCTCCAGGCTCTGAGATGTCAGCAGAGAGCCAGACACAGGCCTCAAACTCCAGAAAGGTGAGATCATGACCTAGGCCAAAGTTGGACGCTTAACCAACTGAGCCACCCAGGTACCCTATCTCACTGAATTCTTAAATGGATTAAGAGATACATGTAATTCTATGAATTGTCCATGTTTCTGTTTAGACTCCATGGATAGAAAAGTTCTTTCATTTTTATGGAGTTAATTTTGAAGAAGTACATAAATCCTAGATCCATTTTAACACAACCTGTTAACTCTGAAAGGGCAGGTGATGAAATTTTAAGTCAGTAAATTTAAAGGAAAAACTAAGGTTGTCCCTAGGATGACCTGGATATCTGTTGAGAGACGACAGATATAGATTCTTCTTGATTAAAGAGTTTGAGATTTTTTTTTTTAGACTGCTGATTTGAGGGATAAAGGAGCATATCCAGGTTTTCAAATTCCCTTGCCCCTTATTTTAATTGCTTGGGGAATGGGCTGGCGGTTTGGGATTGGAGGTTACAATTATGATTTTTGATAGGGTAAGAATCTACACTAAAGCTTTTATTTTTTTTTAGTTTTATTTTATTGGTATATAAAGTATGAAGCCTCAAGAACTGGCAATTTCTAGACTTCCCTCATAACAGTTCGGGGGATAAAGAAAAACACCCGTGTAAGTCATGCAGTAGACACGTGGGGAGCACGTAAGTGAATGTGGCCACATCTACTGTATTTCCCTCAACAGGTGACATCCCCACTGACATCCAGAAGCTGCGTAAAGGTTTATATTCATGTCATTACTGTGCAACATTGCCTTCTAAGCAGTCAGATGGTGTAGAAGAAAGCCGGAAGTCCTTGAAGAGGGACCCTTGCCCTAATTCTTCTCCCGGCCAAGAAGCTGTGACTCCTTGGAAGTAAGGCCCAGATGTGCTTGTTTTGCTCTGACATTGTTTCTCATCAACATAAATCTCTTCAATTACCTAAAGCTCCTGTGAAAATAGTGAGGAATGTGCTCTGCTCTCAGGTCTATCAAATATTCAATGAATAACTTTGAAAGGGTCATCCATATGGGAATAGAACTTTCTAGAAAGATGATTTCCACCTCTTGGTGTCTGCTAAGGGGATAACACTATAATTTTAAAGTTTTAGTTTTGGCTCTGTCATCAGTGAAACTAAGATGGCATTTTTGAGCCAACTCCTCAGGACTAAATTTTTAAGTTTTAAAACAATCAGAAAATTATATTACTGAAGCAGAATGCTAATAGACTTAAATTATTTGAATGGTAAAAGGGAAGAACAATTTAATTTCATAATACTTTTTGTATCATCAGAGTAAGATCGATTGTTTACTTATTCTTTGAGCTAAGTATTCCCGCCTGGAGCTTTCCTACCCAGAGTGCCGTGTAGTCACCACGATTAGGTAGACCAGAAAGCCAAAGACCGTTTACCTTTGTAACTTGAAGTGTAACCACATTCTTGTATGGAGACCAGACTACGGGAGGTAGGCATATGTATTATTTCCTTAAAAAAGAGGCCGAGGAGCTGGTTTAAAGTAAACCTCTCTGGTTTGCAAAGAAAGAGTTAATATTTTCCTTTTTATTGAGAAGTCTCCTTCCAGTGGCTGCAGGCTGCCTAAGGCAGAAAGGAAAGAGGTATTTTGTTTACTAACACTAATTGCAAAGGGTTTCAATAGATGCGGTTGTTTTGAAAAGTAATTTTCAAAGAGTGCTCGGCCCTCAAATCTTCTGCAACCACAGTGCTGGTGGAAAGCTACCCCAAGAGTTACGTTTTTATAGGGGAGACGCAAGTGCATTGGGTCTGGTGGGCCGTCTCTTCCTCCCAAGCCAGAGCGGCTCTAACCCACCGAAAGGCCAGGTCAGGAGGAGCAAGTGGAGCCAAATGTCCTCCTTTCAAACTTGCAGAATTTTCTGCCCTCTGTCAGCTCCTTCCTCTCCTGAGCTCCTTGAGTGGGAAAAGTGTCCTGGGAGGCAGCAAAGCGTCAGGAAGTCTGGAACAGTCCCTTTCCCTGACTGGTTGTGAGGCAAGTTGTCCTTATGCTCTCAACGCTCAGAGAGTGATATGCAGGGCCCCTGCCCCCGCCCCTGCCCCGGCTTCCTTGGTGAGACCCTCAGTGAATTGTGTGGACGAGACAAAAGAAAGTTCTCGCTGTAGGAAACATGGCGCCACATTCACTCAATGGCTTTCCTGCTGCGCACTTAGGGCAAGGGAGCGATGGAGAGTATGGGTGGAGAGTATGGGTGGAGAGTATGGAGGGAGAGTATGGGTGGAGAGCATGGAGGGAGAGCATGGTGGGAGGGTATGGGTGGAGAGTATGGGTGGAGAGTATGGAGGGAGAGTTTGGAGAGAGAGTATGGAGGGAGAGTATGAAGGGAGAGTATGGGTGGAGAGTATGGGTGGAGAGTATGGAGGGAGAGTATGGAGGGAGAGCATGGAGGGAGAGCATGGTGGGAGGGTATGGGTGGGAGGGTATGGGTGGAGGGTATGGGAAGCACTGCTTCCGGTCGAGTCATTTCTACTGTGATAAATGATAGAGCTTTTGCTGCGCTGGCAGGAAGATACTACAGATCAGGTGGTTTGCTTTTAGCCTGACTGTCTTGAGTGACCAGTAGGCAGGACACACCTGCATTTGGGTTGAAGCACTCATTTTTCTTAGTGACCTAGGCATCTCTTTTTCTCCCTTTAAAGGCACAGTCAATTGCTGATTTTTAGTGGAAGTCAAAAGTATTGTCAAATAGATCATTCTCTGTTCAGCTTTGCTACTTTGCTAGAACTTCAGAGTGTGTGATTTGGGCACCCAGAAAAGCTAAAAGAAAGAAAACTACCGTTGTCATAATTGCCCCTGGTTTTTGTTTTGTTTTGCTTTGTGTTTTGTTTTTTTAAGAAGGAGAAGCCCTGAGGTGCAGATGTCGAGGGTCCTGCTTCTAGAAAGCTGGGACCATAGTCTCGTGGGGCAATTCTGGCCTCTTGACCCCTCCCATGACTTCAGCCTTTCCAGATCATTCGGACTGAGTTGTCCTTTTGTACCTGATCGGTTTGCTTGCTGGCGATAGGTGACCGTAGGTGCGTCATTGTTCCAGAAGGCTGCTGAGAAAGAACTTAGAGGGAAGAAACAGTCTTCTTACCTTCGGACGAGTTTAAGTTCTCTGCACTTTGGAGGGTTTGGGAAAATGTGAGCTTTTTCATAAATCAAAAACTTGTTGATTGTGCACTGAGTCAAACCAAATTGCAGTGGAAGATGTTCATGGGTTAATTAGAGAACGTCTTCATGTCATCAGCCAACAGGACTGACCCCCATAGGTGAACAGCTGCCGTAAAATGTGTTTAAACATCAGGACGTACGAGTTTCTACCTCCTGAAATGCTTCCAAGAAAGAAGAGCAACAATTAGAGGAAAATTTATTATAATGATTTTCAGTAGGGACTAAAAATTAATTTCATAATCCTATTACCCAAGATGAGTTTTTAAGATCAAAGATACATTTGCTGGGGACATTGAAAATCTCTTTCTCAGAAAGTAGACACCAGCTCCACACCTCTCCTGTATTATGCTTTTAGAAATAATGTTTAGGGGCACCCAGGTGGCTCAGTCGGTTAAGGGCCAACTTCAGTTCAGGTCATAATTTCACAGGTTGTGAGTCCAAGCCCTGCTTCGGGCTCTGTGCTGACAGCTCAGAGCCTGGAGCTGCTTCAGATCCTGTGTCTCCCTCTCTCTGTCTCTCTCTCTGCCCCTCCCCCACTCATGCTCACTTGCTCTCTCCCTCTCAAAAACAAACAAACATTAAAAAAATGATTTTTAAAATAATTTCTCTTTGATAAAGTAGGGGGATTAAAATAAGAGCTTCTGCCTTTTCTCTGTTATCAGTTCAAACTACATCTGCTCGACCGCTTTCTTTTCTTTTGTCTCAGGTATCTTATTTTTCATGTCTTTTATCTTCTCTTGCCTCATTTGGGGATTAAACTTTTGACACTGCTGTACAAGCCTGGGCCCCTGCATTGTGCGTGGGTTGCCTTCCCCGGTCCTGTCCCCTGAAGATCTGAGCTCCTCAGTGCTGACTCCCTCAGGATTGTCTGACACGCTTATGAGCCCTTGTTTCCCCCAACACCCCCTTTCATGTCTTCAGCTCTGGAATTCCACCTCCCTTTTCATTTCCATTGAAAACATGAATATGCTTCCCTAAAGTCTAGGCTACGTTAAAACCACAATTTGGATTTTCCTAGTTGTGCTAGAGTTTTCTATTTGTTACTAAATGTGAGTTTTAGTTTGGATTTAAGAATTCAAATGTTCTTATCGCGTTCTGTGTCAGGACTTTTCGTATTCCAATGGCATTTGAGCAACTAGGAACATTTTGAAGTCCTCTAGCGCTTTCTGGCCAGCGGAGTCGGGGAGGCCAGTGTGCGCTAAGTTCTCCAAAACGATTTCTCCAGCTCCTCGCTCCCACTCCGCCCTGTGGGCTTTGGTGCCTGCCTGCGGGGCCTGGGGGTCCCGAGGAATCTGAGGGTGCTGGTTTGTTAAGTGCTGGTTTTTAACTCCTTATGGATTATTCAAGGAAAGAATAAGCATCTGCGAGATTCTGTGATCGCTCTAATTATCCTGTCTTCCGGTGAGTTCCTTAATCAAGTGCAAGTATAGGTGCTGAAGTGCAGCCACATTGTCGCCTCCCTATTTTGTCTCCTTAAGACGTTATGTGCTCCCAGCTTACCTAGCTGTGATCTGACACCTTAAATTTCATAGGATAGGAATGCATCTGTGTCTCGAGGCTCTTCCCAGCGCCTCTAGCCACGGCCCCCCACACCCCCCATCTGCTCTGCAGCTCCGTTCAGAATCTACTCAGTGCTGGGAACTGGATGTCTTGGGATGCAAAGGTGAAATAGCTAACATCTATATACAGCAGACACTCATTTAATGCTTATGGAAGGCCCGGTGATTGCTATTTACTTGGCTTTGACAGTGTGGTGCAAGGGCTTTTCCTATCATTGGAGTCTGCATGCTTTGGCAAGAGAAGGCAGGGGAGAAACTCGTGGTGTAGAAACGTCTAGCTATGCCCTGCTTGCCCTCCACACCCCTCCCCCTCCACAGTATGTGACCCCTACTTCCACTGCCCGGCTCAGACGGAGGAGGAATAAACACACACACACACACACACACACACACACACACACACACACACACACGTATAAGGTGCGTGGTGGCATTATCTCCTTCTGCCTTACGTCTTTCTGAGAGAAAGGTAGTGTCTAAAAGCCAAACCAAGGGCAAAGCCAAATTTCTCAGAAAGCCAACTAAAATGGAAGTCTGCCTCTGATAGCACAGAACTGGCTGACTTCATCCGCGTCAGCAAAGGGCCTTGCTTCTGGGGCACGCGTTAGTGCCTCAGCCGGAGACTCGGTGCCGAGCACTCCTGGGGGAGCGGAGGCTGCCTCCCTTTACCTAGTAGCTTCGAAGAGCAGCACCTTTGACGCAGAGGAGGCAGAGATGTGGGCAAGAGCAGGGGCCCCGGGAGGCCAGGGGTCAGCCTGAGGCCCGCAGGAGGATACAGAAAAGTCCCCCTAAGACCAGTGACATAAGGACTTTGGTGTCTCCCTCAGCCCCTGAAATGTTTGACAAGTTGTGTGAGTCTGTTTTTCTGAAGACTGGGGGGTCTTCACTTTCAAAAGATTCCCCCATTTATTTTTTTTTTTTTTTTAAGGCAAATACTGATTACGTCTCAGTCTTCTGCAGCAGTGTAGGGTAAGAGCGCATATCCGTTTGCACTGTAGCAAAAGTTCCCGTGGAAGTCCAGAATGTTTTCTTTCAGGGTGCTAAGTTAGGGAGGGGCCCCTACATGGCATCAGATGCTGGTTGCCTTCGCCCATGGCTCCTGGTGCTCGAGCTGCTGAGGGGGGAACGTGGGCACCAGTCCTGGTTACCATGGAAACAAGTGAGCACTCTGTAAAAGCTTATGATGCCCTTTTGGAAGAGGACCTTTCAGTGGTACATGCCGTTAGGTCTCCTAAAAACACATGATTCCAGAAAATGATGTTATTCAAGCTAGAAATGAACAGAAACATACTGTATAAAGTAAACTAACAAGTCTTGGAGGTCTCTTCCCCCTTCCTAGTCTGCTGGGTACCCCACGGTATGTCATTCCAATGATTAATTTTTTCTCTTAGATAAGCCACTTAATAAGATCCACTGTTGAACTCCTGTGATCCCTTGGGCAGAATGAAATGGATACAATGCTTAAATGCATGGTGGATGAGAGAAAACTTGGAAGTGTATTTGTTTACCTAAGTTCTTGGGTTCATGTCAAACAAAAACCTAATATATCATCGGAATTCAGTTGAATCAAGAATGATCTGAAACCCCTAACAGTTATTTCTGGTTCAAAAATGTTAGGATGTTTTAGAGTGGGTGTTCCTTGCCAGAAAACCTACTAGCAGCCTAGAGGGTTGACCTTATAAAACATCACAGCATCCTTTTAGAGAAATTTGCTTCAGTCTGTAATAGAACTATACTATTTTGTAAAAATGGAAGGAACTTTCCATGAGTTAACCTTTGCTAACTTTTTCTGTTTAGGAATAAACCAACACAATGGACTGGGGTACCCTGCACACTTTCATCGGGGGTGTGAACAAACACTCCACCAGCATCGGGAAGGTGTGGATCACCGTCATCTTCATTTTTCGTGTCATGATCCTTGTGGTCGCCGCTCAAGAAGTGTGGGGTGACGAACAGGAAGATTTTGTCTGCAACACTCTGCAACCAGGCTGCAAAAATGTGTGCTATGACCACTTTTTCCCCGTGTCCCACATCCGGCTGTGGGCCCTGCAACTCATCTTTGTCTCCACGCCCGCCCTGCTGGTAGCCATGCACGTGGCCTACTATAGACACGAGACGGCCCGCAAATTTAGGCGAGGAGAGAAGCGAAATGAATTCAAAGACCTCGAAGACATTAAAAAGCAGAAGGTTCGGATCGAGGGGTCCCTGTGGTGGACATACACCAGCAGCATCTTCTTCCGAATCATCTTCGAAGCATCCTTTATGTATGTCTTTTACTTCCTCTACAATGGGTACCACCTGCCCTGGGTGTTGAAATGTGGGATTGACCCTTGCCCCAACCTTGTCGACTGCTTTATCTCTAGACCGACCGAGAAAACCGTGTTTACCATTTTTATGATTTCTGCATCTGTGATTTGCATGCTGCTTAATGTGGCCGAGCTGTGTTACCTGCTGCTGAAAGTGTGTTTTAGGAGATCAGAAAGAACACAGACGCAGAGAAATCACCCCAACCACGCCCTCAAAGAGAGCAAGCAAAATGAAATGAACGAGCTGATTTCCGATAGTGGTCAAAATGCGATCACAGGCTTTCCAAACTAAACATTTCAAAGCACAGTGTAGCTGACTCATAACAAGGGTAGTGTCTTCTCCTGAAGGCAAAGCCCACCCAAAAATCCCCTCGATAGGCTGAAGACTGTCTTTAATAATGGCTTTCACAATACACAGATACTTGAGTTAACTTTTTGTAGAATAATTGGTGCATTAATACGCAACACAATCAAGCATGTGGTCCGTCTCTGAAAACTGAGGCAGGATTACATCTGTTCCTTGAAGTAACCTTTAACGCATTGAAATGGACCTTCCGACATACTAGGTATTTCCTGAAAATTATGTAACTGTTGTTGGTAAAGAACATTTATCTAGAGATTGATACTTTGATTAGAAAAAAGGTATTTTTATAGGACTGAATGTGTTAGTTCTGACTTTGAATTTATATAAAGTATTTTTATAATGACTGGTCTTTCTTACCTGGAAAAACAAATGATGTTAGTTTTAAAATTATGCCATAAGTATCTACATTTTGAACTTACAAAGAGTCTATCTTTTTGTAAGTTGTGTTTCGCATGGTCTGTTGACAAGTTTATGAACTGTCATGATACTCTTAAGGTGGAAAATGTTCGTTGCAGAATATATTTTTATTGCTTTCTGAACGTACACAGAACTGTATGGGAGTAGGAAGCTTCTTAAAACTGATTTGCAGTCATTGTGAACAGCCGGAACGAGACTGGTCACCTCAATAAAGATCAGCCCCATTGCTTACGCCTTCACACGCATTACGGGTTTCTGTTCAGTCCGGGCTTCCACGCAGTCACCTCGTGGTATGATGAGTTGGCTGGGTTGCTTGTGCTGGGCGGCTGTTGGTCGCGGGGGTGGGGGTGCCCCAGAGTTCAACCCTGGCTCTTGCATCCTCCCATCAAATGAGCAGAAGCGGAGTTCAGCAGCCCGCCGAGCCCTTGGCTGGGAGGGGATCTGGCTGCTTTAGGACACAGAAAATGCCCTCGGGGTCGTTCAGCCTTAATAAAGAGGAGGCTGAGGAAGTCAGCAGCGGCTGTCAGACAAAGCTCACCTTGAAGGACTCACCATTACCTGAGTCCTGTGCGCGGTGACTGAGATAAGCTTCCAGAGCTTCACACCCACAAGTGAGGAAACCTTCCTCCTCAGGGATTTCCAGATTGAACACAGATGCCTTTAGAGTGGGTGTTAGGGAGGCAGTCACAGGCTGATCACTCTAGAGTGAGAACACACACACACACACGCAACCCCTGTGTACAGGGGCAAGATCAGCGTGGTATGTTCTGCATGAGGAAACCAAAGAATAATGAGTGTTCACAAGGGAGATGATTCTAAAACCTCCCTCCAGAAAAACAAAATATTCTCATTTTCTTCAGAGTCCAAAGCAAATTCCAGACATACCATTTCATCCACAAATATCTTCATATTAATCTATAAAAACGAGGACTAACCTTTTAAAAACAGAAGTGCAATTCTACCATCAAATTAAAAAATCTGGTTAGCACTCATAACCCCCAATGTCCTATAATGTTCTTTCTTTTTAAATAGCTATTCCACTGAGTATCAGATGAAGGACGAGGGGAAATACCAGGGGTAGATAAAGCTACCTTGGTAACAACCCAATCTGTATCAAGGAGGAACTTCCTTCCTACCATGAACTTTGAACTCCTGGTCCCTCTCATGATAGGACCCCCTGGTCAGTCCCTCCTTTCATATTTTCCTTCTTTCTCTTCTCCAGTTGTTTTCTGCTCTTCAGCCCCCTTAACACGCCTTTCCTCTGGGGCAGTCTCTCCACACCAGCCCATGGAGGAGTAGGGGGCCATGTTCTCTTGCCCCATTCACTTCTCAGCACCTTCATCTGGGCCCACACTCACCACTGAACCCAAGCCACTGTCAACGCCAGTGACTTGCTGGACACCAAATCTGATGGCTTCTTATCAGCTTTCATCTTCTTAAAACCCTTTTTGAGAACTTTTTTTTTGGATTCTAAGACATTGCCCGACTTGACCTTGGGTCTCCACCTCCAATGGCTCCTCAGTCTCCTGCACTGGCTTCCCCCCCCTCCCCCCCCGCCAGCCCTTGAGAGAAGACCTTTCCTTTTCTTACCCTCCACTCCCCCTTGGCAATCTCGTTTATCTGTACAATTACCCCGAGATACCATCACACTTTACAGAGAGGTTAAATAATGTACCCAAAACTTGCCTAATATGTAACAGAGCCAAGGTCCAAACCAGGTCCAACTCTCTCTGAAGACACTGGCTTCACGACCATGTTGCGCCAGCAACCCCAGCTCCATGCTGGATGACTGCGTACAATGCATGCTGTCAACAAACCCATGCACCTCTCACCCAGCTCCAGCCAATGACCAATTCATACTTCTTCACTTTCCCAGGAGACTCTCACCCGCTTATCCCTCACTCTGGTTTACTCTAAAGCAAATCCCAGACACATGATTTTGCTGGTGGATACTTCAATATGGGTCTTGTGAGAGGAGACTAGTCTTTTAAAAGTAAAACACAATGCCACCATCACATTACAAAATTCAATCATGGTTCATAATTCCCCCTGTCCTGTAAATGTTCCTTTCTTTTTTTCCCATTATTTTAAGATAATTGTAGAATCACATGTAGGTGTAAGAAATAGTAGAGAGGTTCTTGTGCTCCTTGAAGTTTCTCTCAACAGTAATATCCTGTAAAACTATAGCACAAGATCTCAGCCACTGGATTGGCATTGATACAGTCAAGACAGAACATTTCCATCACCACAAAGATCCCCAACATGGCTCTTTTACACCTCCACTCCATTCTCTCCATTCCATCTCCACTCTTCACACCCCTTTTTTGATTCCTGGCAAGCACTGATCTGCTCATCATTGCTACAGTTTTGTCATTTCAATAACATTATTATAAAAGAAATCATACAGTATGCAACCTTTTGAGATTGGATTTTCATTCCCCCGGCATAATTCTCTGAAGATTCATCCAGGTCCTGGTGTGTGCTGAGTCTATTCCTTTTTGTCGCTAAGTAATATTCCATGGTATGAACGTGCACAGTTTAACCATTCACTCATTAAAGGACATCTGGGCTGTTTCTAGTCTGTGGCTTATATGAAAAATATGAACAGGTTTTTCAGTGAACACATTTTCGTTTCTTGTGATAAACATTCAGGAGTTCAATTGCTGGGCATATGGTAGTTGTACATTTCATTTTTTAAAGAAACTGCCAAACCATTTTCCAGAGTAGCTGTACCGTTCTGCACTCTCACCAGCAGTGTCTGAGTGATCCAGTTCTTCCGAATCCCTGCCAACATTTGGTGCTGTCACTATTTTTTATTTAACCATCTGATTGATGTGTTTAATGTGCATTTCCATAATGGCTAGTGAAGTTAAACATCTTTTCATATGATTATTTGCCATTTCTATATCCTCTTCATTTTCCAATTAGATTGCGTTTTTTCTACTGTTGAACTTTGATCATTATTTTTTAAATTTTTTAAAAATGTTATGTATTTTTGAGAGAGAGATAGAGACAGCATGAGCAGGAGAGGCTCAGAGAGAGAGGGAGACACAGGATCTGAAGCAGCCTCCAGGCTCTGAGCTGTCAGCACAGAGCCCGACGCGGGGCTCGAACCCACGAACCGTGAGATCATGACCTGAGCCAAAGTCGGACGCTTAACCGACTGAGCCACCCAGGGACCCCTGATCATTCTTTATACATTCTAAATACTAGTTCTTGGACAGATAGTAGTTCATAAATTTTTTTCCACTCTAGCTTTTCATCTTCTTAGCAAGGTCTTTTCCAGAGCAAAAGTTTTACATTTTAATGGAGTCCAATTTATCAAGTTTTTTTCTTAGATGGATTGTGGTTTTGGTGTCAAGTCTAAGAAGTCTTTGCCTAACTCAGGATCCCAAAGGTTTTCTTTTTTTTTTTCTTCCAAAAGCTGTATAGTTTTATGCTTTACATTTTAGTTTGTGATCCATTTTGTGTTGAATTTTTTATAAGGTCTGAGATTTAAGTTGAGGTTCTTTTTTAGCGTGCAGATGTCCAATTGCTCCAGCACCCTGTGATGAAAATGCTATCTTTCCTCCATTGAGTTTTTTGCACTTCTGACAAAAATCAGTTGATTGTGTTTGTGTGGAGCTATTTCTGGATTCTCTGTTCTGTTCCGCTGGTCTGCATGTCTATTCCCTCACCAGTACCAAATAGTCTTAATTATTGTATTGTATAAATACCCTTGAAACCTGCTATAGTGATTCCTCTCCCTTTATTCTTCCTTTTCCAATTATTTTAGCTATTCTAGTCCATCAACCTTTGCATATACATTTTAGAATCATTTTGTGTGTGTCCATAAAAAGTTTTGGGGGGTTGGTAGAAATGGCATTAAATCTGTATATCAGTTTGCAGAAAATGGACATCTTCAAGGCTTCCTATCCAGACACACAGTATGTCTCTCTACACATATCTTCTTTGATTTCTTTCATCAGCAGTGTATAGTTTTCAGCACACAAGTCATGTAAATATTTTGTTAGATTTACATTTATTTCATTTTCTTTGATTGCAAATACTTTTTTTAATTTTAACTTCAGAGTTCACATGTTCACTGCTAGTACAAAGAAATAAATGGCCTGGCATAGGGATTTTGTTTTGTTTTTGCTGAACTCATTTATTAGTTCTAGAAGATTTTTGAAGATGCCTTGGGATTTTCTGCATAGACAACCACATCATCTGCAAGTCAGGATCGTTTTATTTCTTCCTTTCTGTTCTATGAGTCTTTTGTTTCATTTTCTTGCCATGTTGCACTCTCTTGTTTTCCCATTTGTCAGTCTTGCTAGAATTTTTGTCAATTTTATTGATCTTTTCAAAGAACCAGCTTTTTGTTTCATTGCTTTCTTCTATTCTTTTTCTGTTTTCAGTTTAATTGATTTCTGATCTTTATTATTTCTTTCTTTCTGTTTGTTTTGAGTTTATTTTGCACTTCATTTTCTATATTCCTGATGGGGAAGCTTAGATTATTGATTTGAGTCTCTTTCTCTTTTCATATATGCATTCAGTGCTCTACTATTCTTTATCATAATTTCTTTAACTGTGTCCCACAAATTTTGATATGTTGTAATTTTTTGAGAGAGAGAGATCACGAGAGAGAGGGATCATACACCTGAGTGGGAAAGGGGCAGAGAGAGGAGAGAGAGAATCCCAAGCAGGCTCCATGCTCAGTGTGGAGCCCAGCACAGGACTCAGTCTCACAACTGTGAGATTATGACCTGGGCCAAAATCAAGAGTCAGATACTTAACCAACTCAGCCACCCAGGTAACCCAATAGGTATTTTTAATGATATTCCCTTTTTATTGAGTTTTGAGTATTCTTTTTTTTTAAGTTGCAATGTTTTGTTCTCTCTCTCTTTTAAATTTTTTTTAAATTCCAGTATAATTAACATACAGTGTACAGTAGTTTTAGGTATACTGCAAACTGGTGCAATCACTGTGGAAAACAGTATGGAGGTTCTTCAAAAAAAATAAAAAAATAGAATTATGATCCAATAATACCACTACTGGGTATTTACCCAAATAATATGAGAACACTAATTGGAAAAGATTTATGCACCTCACTTATAATAGCCAAGATGTGGAAGCAACCCAAGTGTCCATCAATAGATGAATGGATAAAGGTGTGATATATATCTCACAATGGAATACGTATGTATCTGGGTTTGTGCATGTACGCATTTGTGTATACACAATGGAATATTGCTAGACCATAAAAAATGGTGAAATCTTGCCATTGCAACAACATGAATAAATCTAGAGACTATAATGTTAAGTGAAATAAGTCAGAGAAAGATAAATACCATATGATTTCACTCATATGTAGAATTTAAGATATGCTGTCTTTTTTTATTTTCATTCAGTACAATGTATTGACCCATGATGGTTTATTTAGAAGTATGTTTTAGTTTCCAAGTGCTTGGAGATTTTCCTGTTATCTTTCTGTGATCAGAGAACATGCTCTTTATTATTTCAACTACTTAAATTGCATTGAGGTTTGTTTTATGGCTCACATACTAAGAATGTCTTTTTATTCTAAAGTTTTCACATTAGTAAGGTTAGCCTTACTAACCCTGAGGAAGCTGCCCCTCCCATGGCTAGCTAATCCCTAAAGATAGCAAGCAACTCCCCCGTGAGTCCATGTTTCATATGCAAATGAACCAATCCAAAGCTAATAGCCTCAGCCACAATTTTTACCAGGCTTTCAAAGGGCTCTTACATTCTGGGCCACCATCTACCCGCCTAAACACCCCAGGGCCAGATACCAGACAACAGGCTGAAAATTTTCAAACCAGCCAATCCTAAACCTGTTTACCCTGCCTTCCCTTTCCCACAGAAACAACAATGAAGAGTTTTACCCATATTTTCTCACACCCCTGTGTCTCCCAGCTGACTCTGGTGCTTCCCCATGTGGCCCTTCACGGTATGCTGTGCCCTCTGCTTCTAGAGAACTGTGTTAATACTTCTTCCTTCACAACAGCCATTTCCAAGTCCGCATGTCTTACACTACCTGGTTAAAACAAGTCCTGGATACATTTAAAAATAACCAGAATATGGTCTATCTTAGCATATGTTCTACAATCACTTGAAAAGAATGTATATTCTCTTGCTGTCAGGTGAAATGTCAATTAGATCTTATTAGTTGATGGTGATGTTGAGTTTTTCTAAATCCTTGCTGATTTTCTGTCGAGCTGTTCTATCAGTTGTTGACAGAAAGGTGTTGAAGTCTCCAATTTTAATTGCAGATATGTCTATTTCTCCTTTCAGTTTTATCAGTTTGAGCTTCGTATATTATTCAGTTCTGTGTTTAGCGCATACACATTTAGAATTGCTATTTCTTCTACTCAATTGACATTTGTATCATTATATGATATCCTTCTCTGTGTCTGGTGACTTTTTTTGCTTATTTTATCTAATATTAATCTAGCCATTACTGCTTTCCTTTGATTCTTTGCTTATGCCTTTTTCCATCTTTTTACTTTCAGCCTACCTATGTCATTATATTTAAAGTGAATTTCTTGTACATAGTACCTAATTGGGTCATGTTTCATAACCATTCTGTCATTCTGTCTTTTAATTGGTGTATTTAGACCATTTATATCTAATGTAATTATTGATAGCATAAAGCTTAAGTCCACCACTTTGGTTCTTTGGTTTCCTGTTTCTTATGTCTATTTTTTCTTAATTTCAGTTTCCTTTTTCCTACCTTCCTGTGGTTTGCTTAAATGCGTCTTAGAATTCCAGATTTATTTATCTAGCAGCTTTGCATGCATCTTGGTGCTCTTTTAGTGGTTGCTTTAGATATTACATTATATATACATAACATCACAGTCTACTTGCATCATTATTTTACCAATTTAAATAATATAGAAACCTTACCTCCCATTCCATTTCTTTACCTTTCTCTATCTAAAAGTATCTTAAATATTTCTTCTCCATACATCTAGAATCACATTAGAGAGGATTACAGTTTATGTTTCAACTGTCAAATTTAGAAAACTCAAGAGAAGGAAATTCTATTGTATTAACTAATATTTTTGCTCAGTATATTCTTCCTTCCTTCCTGATGTTCTAAAATTCCTTCCTTCATTTCTTTTCTATTTAAAGATCTTCCTTTAGCCATTCTCTTAGGATACATCTGTTGGTGAAATATTTTCTAAATATTCTTTCATCTGTGAATGCCTGGATTTCCTCTTTATTCATGAAGAATATTTTTTCTGGGATTAGAATTTGTGGTTGAGTTAAAAAATATTGTGCCATTTCCTTCTGGCATCCATGATTTCTGATGAGAAATTCTCTATAATGTGGATTGTTTTTCCCTATGGTTAAGGTATTGTTTTTCTGTGACTGATTTCAAGATTTTTTTCTTTGTCTTTAGTTTTCAGATATTTACATATCATGTGTTTTGGCATCATTTATTTGGATTTATCCTGTTTAGGGTTAACTTCTTTAATCTGTGGGTTTATGCCTCTTGCTAAATTTGGAAAGTTTTCAGCCATTATTTCTTTGAGCACTTTTTAGTTCTGCCCTTATTCTCCTCTCCTCTGGAACTCCAATGACACAAATATTAGGGCTTTTATTATAGTAATACAGGTCCCTGAGACTCCATTCTTTTTTTTCCCATTCAATATTCTCTTTCTTGTTCTGATCAAGTGGTTTTTATTATTCTAGTCCACTGATTCTTTTCTCTCTTCCATCCCTCTGCTGTGGATCCCACCCATTGAGCTTTTTATTTGTTATTGTGTTTTTTAGTCCCAAATTTTCCAATTGATTCTTTATATCTTCTATTTTTCTGTTGAGACTTTCTATTTCTTGCTGAGGTTTTCTACTTTTCATTTGTTTCAAACATGTTTGTTATTGCTTGTTGAAGTAGTTTCATCATGACTGCTTTAAAATTTTTATCAGATTATTCTAACATTTCTGTCATCTTGGCTTTTGCATCTATTGATTTTTTTCATTCAGTTTGAAATACCGGTATGACAAGGAATTTTAGATTGAAATTTAGACATTTTGGGTATTACATTATAAGACTCTGGATCTATTTCATTTAAACCATCTGTTTTAACTGGCTTTCTCTGACACCACCAGAGGGGAAAAGGAGCAGGGGTGGACACAACCTCATTACTCTCAGGTGGAGGTAGAAGTCCAGGTTTTTCACTTGGCATCCATTGACACTCAAGGTGAAGAAGGGCTTCCCTTTACTTCTGGGAAGGGGTGGGGGTCCCATCTCCCAGTGTGATCTCTACTGACACCTTGGTGGGTTGTGGCATTGTTATTAGTGGGCAATGGTGAAAGCCCTCACTCTCCACTAGGCCTCCTTTGACACCAACTGGAGGAGGGGTGGCGAGGTGGGAAAATGGGTCGTTACTTTCTGATAGCGGTTGAGTTCAGGTTCCTCACATGGTATCCACTGAAAACATAGGCTCTGGGGGCCTTGTTACCAACCAGCGGATGAAAGTCCCAGCCCTCTACTTGGCCTTCTCTGACACTACCCCAGAGGGGGTGTTGGAACATCTCATTATAGCCTCACTAAGTCTAGGCTCCTTTTTTGGCCTTTGCTGGTATCAAGGTGAGGGCAGAGGTTATTTCTGTGATGCTTGGCTGGAGTAAAGCAGTCATTGTCTAAAACTTTTCTGTCTTGCTACACTTCCCTTTTCCTGGCTCTTTGGCTAAAACCAGAAAGCTTATCTTGGATTTTTAGGTTTGGGGGATTTTGTCTGCACTCACTGGTATTTTGGATTATTGGCTTCTTCATCTCCAAGTCTGAGACTTATGATACAAAAAGAAGACTTAGGCAAACCCACCACCATGTGAGTCCCAATGTCTCTTCCTGGTCTGCCTTTTTCTCTCCACTTTTCGGGGTCTTCTTATGTTTGTGTTTCTATAATTTCCAGGGATTTTAGTTGTACCTGGTAAGAGGCTTCCAGGATGATGGAAGCAAAATCTGTCTTTATTTTTAAATAGTAGTTTAAATAGAAATCGATGAAATCCAGGGGCGCCTGGGTGGCTTAGTCGGTTAGGCGTCCGACTTTCGCTTAGGTCATGATCTCGCGGTTCGTGGGTTCGAGCCCCGCATCGGGCTCTGTGCTGACAGCCAGCTCAGAGCCTGGAGCCTATTTCAGAGTCTGTGACTCCCTCTCTCTCTGACCCTCCCCTGCTCACACTGTCTCTCTCTCTCTCCCAGAAATAAATAAAAAATATTTTAAAAAATTTTTTTAATGAAATCCATATATTGCAATTAGGTAATATGTCTCTCAAACCTCTGTAATCTACTAGTTCTTCTACACCTCTTTTTTTTTTTTCTTGCAACTTTTTGTTTCTCAGGAACTAGATCATTTGTTTCCTGGAGTTTCTCATAGCCTGGACTTTGCTGATTGCATATTTGAGGTATTTAGTATATTCTATCTTTTGTATTTTCTATAAACTGATAGTTACGTTTAAAGGCTTTAGCAGATTATTTTTTTCCTGTTGCAAGATTGTTTTATAGGTGGTATTGTATATTCCCATCAGGAGGCACATGTCTGGTTGTCTCCAAGTGGTGATGTCAGCAACTGTTAATGGCCATTACCTAGCTCCTTTAATTTATTACAGGTTGCAAAATGGGTTATTCAGACTAATATTTCAAACTATCTCCCTAAGGTGTCCAATAAAGACTCTGTGGACACCTCAAACTTACCATGTAAGAAATGGCACTAATATTTTCCTCTGAAATAAGAAAACATTCATTTCCCTGAGTTTCTTACACTGATTAAAGACATTCTCCCCAGTCCCTCAGGTTTGGCCCCTTAGTGCAAAGCTCACAAAGGCCACAACAGCAAATGGGTAAAGTAGCCAATGGGTTCTCTCCAAAGATGGTAGCTGCTTCCCAGCTCTGGCTCCTTCTTGATTTATGATACTGTGGGTCCAGTGTTGCTTCATCTTTCAATTAATGCTAGAAATTGGTATTTTTATGTGAAATTTTACTGATTTTTAAATATTGGCAACAAAGGTATATTTTTACAGTTCTTATTTTTTTGTCATTTTTTTCATCATGATAAGTGTACTCTTTTATCCCCATCACTAGTTTCTACCATCTCCCTCCCATCATACCCCCCCCACCTCCTCTCTTAACTATAGAGATCAAACTGATGAACCATCAGTAAAGAGTCTGTTTCTTGGTTTGTCTCTCTTCTCTTGTTTTTATCCTTTGCTCATTTTTCTGTTTCTTGAATACCACATGTGAGTGAAATCATATGGTATTTGTCTCTCACTGACTTATTTTGTTCAGCATTATACTGACTAGCTCCATTCATGTCATTGCAAATGCTAAGATTTTATCTTTTTACATGGCTGACTGATATTCCAGTGTGTGTGTGTGTGTGTGTGTGTGTGTGTGTGTGTATCACTTCTTTATCCATTCAACTATCAATGGACACTTAGGCTGCTTCCATAGTTTGGCTATTGTAAATAACACAACAATAAACATAGAGGTGCATGTATCTGTTTGAATTAGTGTTTTTGTATTTTGAGGGTAAATACTCAGTGCAATTCCTAGACCATAAGGTAGCTCTATTTTTAATTTTTTTGAGGAACCTCCATACAGTTTTCCACAGTGGCTGCACCAGTTTGCATTCCCACCAATAGTGCATGAGGACTTCTTTTTCTCTACATCCTTGCCAACGCTTGTTATTTCTTTTGTTGTTGATTTTAGCCATTCTGAAGGGAATGAGGTGATATCTCATTGTAGTTTTGATTTGTATTTCCCTGATGATGAGTGATGTTGAGCATCTTTTCGTGTGTCAGTTGGCCATCTATATGTCTTTTTTGGAGAAATGTCTGTTCCAATGTTTTCTGTCCATTTTTTAATTGGATTATTATTTTGTTTGTTTTGAGTTGTATCAGTTCTTTATATTTATTTATTGGATACATTGAATATATACTGGATGGTATGAATGAATGAACGAATATGAATGAATGAATATGAATGAATGAATATATCATTTATTGGATATATCACTTGCAAATATCTTCTACCATTCAGTAGATTTCCTTTTGTTAATTGTTTATTCACTGTGCAGAAAGTTTCATTTTGATGTAGTCCCAATAGTTTATTTTTGCCTCTATTTCTCTTCCCTCAGGAGACATATCAGAAAAATGTTCCCATAGCCAATGTAAGAAAGATTATTGCCTGTGCACACTTCAAGGATTTTTATGGTTTCAAGTCTCACCTTTAGGTCCTTAATCCATTTTGAGTTTATTTTTGTGTATGTTGAAAGAGAGTGTTCCAGTTTCATTCTTTTGCATGTGGCTGTCCAGGTTTCCCAACACCATTTGTCGAAAAGACTGCCTTTTTCCCATTGTATATTCATTCCTCCTTTGTCAAAGATTAATTGACCATGTAACTGTGGGTTTATTTCTGGGTTTTCTATTCTATTCCATTGGTCAATGTGTCTATTTTTATGCCAGTGCCATACTGTCTTAATTGCTACCATTTTGCAATCTAACTTGAAATCTGGAATTGTGATTTTGTTTTTCTCCACTTTTGTTTTTCTTTTTCAAGATTGCTTTGACCATTTGAGGTCTTTTGTGGTTTCATATAAATTTTAGGATGGTTCTAGTTCTGTGAAAATGCTGTTTTTAAAACTAACATTCTGCAGGTCAAAAGAAGCACAAGTGTGGGCTGGGGACAGCTTGGGAGAGGGGATGTGAGCCCACTCATCCCCATCCCTGACTCCTCCCTCTGCCAACAGAGCTCAAATCATACCCGCTACAGCTCCACATTGGATGTTGAGTGCATCTCCCTACTGCCCTGGCGTCATTCCCGCTTTCAGGGACTCCAACTAGTCTTTCCACATCTGTTACTCAGCCCTCCAGCCTCCAAGGTCATCCCACTGAAATCTGGATCTGGGCCTGAGACTCACTCACTCAGCAAACTCCTACTAAGAAGCTCCTAGGAGTCAAGTCCTGTGTTGAGTGTCAGGGGACAGAATGGTGACTGAGATAGTGTGCCTCCTTACAGTCTAGTGGAGGAGCTAGAGCTACAAACAGAAAATTCTAAAATAATGTGAAATGCAACGATAGTGACGGTGATAAACCAGGAGTCATTAGAACTTGTTGGGGTGGGAGGAGGCAGCCAACCCATCCAGGCGGTGTCCTGAAGAAGGTGAGTCTTAAAGGATGATTAGATTAAGCAAAGAGAGGGGAGGAATGGACGTATTTCTGACAGAGGCAGGGAGGAAGCAACACGGCATACACAAGAGTAGCAATTTAGCGTGGCTAGTCCCTGAGGGCCAGGGAGAGAACAGTGACAGCTGGATCCAAAAGTGGGCAAAGTTAACACTGAACACGAAGTAAAATCCCAAATTCTCTGCATCAGCAAGTACTTCCAAGTTTCTCCCACTGATGTCTCCGTGCTCCCCATCCCCAGCCTGCCCAAGTACACACTCTGTTTCCTGAGGACTGCTCATTTATCCCTACCTCTGGGCATTGCACCAACTCTCTCCTGCCTAGAATGTCCCCCCTGTCTGTTCCTTCCTCCAACCTTTCCTTCTAAAGTAATTCAAAGTCTTTATTCCCAAGATTCTCCCTGCCTCGCCCCAGAACCACTCCCTCCTCCCCTCCTCCCCGGGGTTGCCCTGTGTGTGTTTGTGCTCCTGTGATCTCTTCGCTTCCCCTCTAGGGTGAGGGCTCCTGGAAAGAGAGAACCAATTCACTTTACCCCCAAAACATGTCCCTTCATAGAGTGAGTGCCACTAAATGTGTTGAATTAATTGGGGTTTTGAATACTAATGCCTCTTCGCCCAGTTTTGCGGCACAGCTGTTGAGAGGGAAAGAAGGCTCATCAGTTTGCCCTCCTGAGGGGGACCCAACAGCAGCTTTCTGAAGCCCTGCGAAGCAACCGCCCCAGCCGCCAGGACTGCCGTTGCCATGGTTTCTCCCACCCACGAGGAGTACTGAGGTGAATGCTGATGGAAGAACAGGGTACCACTGGCCAAGGCCTTTTCAGGTCATTTTAAGAGGCAAAAAACTTGGTGAAATGACAGAATGCTTTGAAATTATTCAGATGTCGGAGCTCAGTGAGAAAAACTCACCACAATGAGAAATTAATTGTGAAGCCACAGCCAAAAATTGTCTTTGGAGATAATGCTACAGACCTCAGAGGCTCCATCATTAACCAACCTCAGAAACATGAAGATACTTGTTAACCTAAATTATTTCTGGGTATGGCTTATTAGACACTAAAATGATTTATTTTTAGCTTTTTTGCTAACATAACTTTTAAATGTATGGATTCAGGATTAATGTGGTATTTTAGATTATAATTAGTACTCAGCTGTAACTGCTTCTTTGTATATCATGTTACTTGTATTCGTCTCTTATTAACTAAGAGATTAGTTTCCTATTCAAAACATACTAATATAAGACAGTGTATACAAGACTGAGACTGTCCTTTCCGACTAGTCATCAGTATTCAAATCTTCAATGTTCGAAAACGGAAGGCATGAGTTGAGAGAGGAATTGACTGTTTCAGGTTTTAACTTCAGCCCTAAAAGAGACCTAGGAGTGGTCTTCTAGATTCTGCTTGTGGAAGGCAGCTGCCCAGCGCTCATCAGGAACTAATATTTAGGTTGAGTGCTAATACCAAAGAGATGCTCTTGGTTAAAAATGTGCCACAATCTCGAATTTACTTTCAGGATGCTTGGGATTTTAACTTTTATCATATTGTGCCTCTTCCCCATACCTGACTATTCTAACACAAACAGAAGATGGGCCCCCCTCAGTTGAAACTAGTGTTTATAGAGTCAAGATCTGAAGTTTCCCCTGAAGCACATCGACATCTGTCAAAATAGCGCTAAGTTCAGTTATAAAATCATAAGGATCAAATTAATATAGACCACAGGCCATGGGTCCTCCAACACACAGCCCGGGAATCTGTATTTCTAACAGATTTCTGAGTTGATTTTTATACAGCCAGCCTCAGTCCAGGCTCCCATAGAGCAGGCAAACTTTTCAAATGTCGGTGGGCCAAAGAATTGCCTTAAGTAATTTAGAATGTTTGTCCAGAGTCTAATCTGGTCACCCTGGGGAAGCGGGGATTGACATTCTAACGTTTCCTTGCCTCTCCTCACTCTGGTCTTCAGAAACACAGACACACAGCATTTCAGGCAGATGCTGTGCAAATAGCTGTATCTCCCTGATGTATTTCCACTCTGAAAGTGCATCTGTAAAAGTTGTGCTGTGTTCACCCCAGGATGATAAAAACTCACATATAAACATCATAGATTGATTTGCCCCTTTTTGGCCCCTATGGACTCAAAACATGAGTTTGTCCATTGAGCAACTTGTTCCACACAGAGAAGAGGGAGAAGCTCAGGCAGTCACATCGCGTCAGCGGCTGCCTTGCTCTGCTCAGGCCTGAGCCTCTGCTCTCAGTGGACGGCACCCCCCATGGTCAGCCAGTCTGTTCTCCAGGCTGCTAAGCCGCTCTCGCAAACATCCTGTGGTCACCCGTCACTCTCCTCACAAATAAAACCACATTAAAGACCTCCGATAAATCTTTTCAGGATCTACTTTCTGCCTTTATCCTACTTAGTTTTCTGCGTCCTTTGGTGCCACAAGCCTCACTTCTTTTTCTGCCAGCTCCTTTGCTTTGTTTTTCTGTGGCTATCTTCTTTCTCCTTTCTTTCAAAATGTTCTCCCTTATCTTCTCTGATATAGACAAAAGGTCAGAAGCCAAGCCCATCACAAGGTGAAAGCCCGGTGTCCCAATTTGCTCTGTGTCAGAGTGGCTTTACCTCTTGGACTTGCAAACAGCCTTGGATGTAGATACCGGGCAAATCTGAGGGAGAGTGCAGTCATCTCACTGAAGGTAGTTGCTCGGAACACATCTTCCCTCTAAGGTTGGAGGTAGGAAGATTTCTGGCTCCAATTGTCCCTTCGTCCGACTCTTACTTCCTCCTTGATGCAAAGCAAATCTCTTTACATTGGGGATCCTAATCTCTCAAGTGTCTACTGCGAGCCAGGCGCTGCACTAGGCCTTGTACATGATGGGATGTAAACTTTCATTTTACAGAAGAGGGAACAGGCTGAGAGGGCTGAGGCATTTCATTTCAGGCCATGTAGCTGATACAGAAAAAAAGCAAAGATTCAGGGGCGCCTGGGGGGCTCAGTCAGTTAAGCGTCTGACTTGAGCTCAGGTCATGATCTCGAGGTTCACAAGTTAGAGCCCCACGTCAGGCTCTGTGCTGACAGCCAGCTCAGAGCCTGGAGCCTGTTTCGGATTCTGCATCTTGCTCTCTCTCTGACCCTCCCCTGCTCACGCTGTCTCTCTGTCTCTCTCAGAAATAAATAAAACATTAAAAAAATTAAAAAAAAAAAAAAAGCTGGTGTACCTCTGGGGGCTCCTGGTAGCTCAGTTGGTTGGGCATCTGACTTGTGCTTAGGTCTGATCCCCCAGCTCACGAGTTTGAGCCCCACATGTGGCTCTGTGTGACAACTCAGTGCCTGGAACCTGCTTCAGATTCTATATCCGTCTCTCTGTGTCTTCAGATTCTGTGTCTCCTCCACTTGTGCTATGTCTCTCTCTCAAAGACAAATAAACATTTAAAAAAATTTTGAGAGTCACCTGGGTGGCTCAGTAGGTTAAGTGCCAACTTCAGCTCAGGTCATAATTTCATGGCTGTGAGTTGAGCCCCATGTTCGGCTCTATACTGAAAGCTCAGAGCCTGGAGCCTGCTAAGAATTCTGTGTCTCCTTCTCTTTCTCTGTCCCCTCCCCTACTCTCTCTCTCTGTCTCTCTCTCTCTCAAAAATAAATAAACATTAAAAAAATTAAAAAAAAATTTTTGAATTGAGTGTACCTCTAATATCTGATGGAAAAAGGACATTTTCCATTCAGCCCAACCTCAGTTTCCTACACATCCACTGTGGAGTGACTCGTCTCTTCTATATTATCATTGTTTGACACAGACATCGTATAGTTTGGGCTCACTTTGACTCCAACTCTAGCACCACTCCAAAATTTAAATACTTTAAAACTGTGTAATTCTTGGTTTTCTAGACTTGCCTACAGTGACACTTTTGCAGTAACACTGTGCAGGGGGAGGGCAGGAGGAAGGGAGGTTGATTATTAAGCCAAGCCATTTATTTTTGCATTTGAGGCACTTCTAAATTCCAATCCATCTGGCAATCCATGCTGTTATTAGTGTCTTAACTGATTTTTCCTCAACTGTATAAATCTCTTCATTTACAGGAGGCCTGCTTCTCCACCTTCCCACAAATCATGAGCTTTCCTCCAGACATGAAAGCAGTTGTGGCTCTCTGCTCACCATCACTTCCTATAAGTCAGTTCAACGAAGTTTAATCTGCCCACTATTCTTTGGCAATCGCCAATAGACTTTCATTGTAGCAGATTTTTTGTTATTTTTATCAGAGGAATAATGGTATTTTGCCTTCTATATTCTAATTTGAAACAGAGCCATAATGCTGTTTGTAATAGCAAAAGATTGGAAACATCATGAAAAATTCCATGATTTTTAATTAAATTATTATATAATCATGTAAGGAATACTACGAAGCTATGTGAAAGAATGAGGAAGCTTTTTATTTATTTGTATAAGAAGATTTCTATGACCTCATCCAGATAAGAATCTTCTGCACAGCAAAGGAAACAATCAATAAAACTAATAGGCAACCGACGGAATGGGTAAAGATAGTTGCAAACGACATATCAGATGAAGGGCTAGGATCCAAAATCTATAAGGAACTCACCAAACTCCACACTNGTCTAATGAAGAAAAAAAGATTTCCATGATATATTAAGTGAGAAAAGCAAAGCGTACAAGAGGGTGTACAATGCTCTACCTTTTATGTAAAAGAGGGAAGATAAATCATCTATATAGATTCATATAGATTATATAACATGTGAACATCACAGATCTGTTTCCACATCTGTAGAATAAGATTAAAAAGAATTTCCTCAGAATTTGGAATAAAATAAACATAAAACATGTGGCTCACTTCAGGATATCAAGTTCTAGATAAGTGACTAACACAGTGACCTTTGCATTGGATTCTGCCCAGAGATTCCTTCATGTATGTTACACACTTGAAATTAGTCATTCAAATATGTTACATTTGCAGTTACATCTGTTTTTCCCTTTGGTAAATTCCAAGCAGGGACTGTATGTTTCCAAGGCCTATCCACCTACTAACCTAGTATGTAATATCATATAACCTGTAAAAAAAAAAAAAAAAAAAAGAATGTTTCCCATCACATGGTGATTGAGATGATGATACCAAGATCCTCCAGACTGACTGATACCATCTCTGTTAATGATACACAGAAGGCACTAGTAATACTAAAGAGAAGAGCCCAGGACTCTAAATTCCTCACCAGCACTGATTTATTTCGAAGGCAATAAAGAAATCATAAAGACATTATGCTTATTGACTCCTCTTTCCCAGAGCACAATAGTTCAATCCATACATTTGACAATAAAAGTCTCCATCTGGTTCTTTAAATACATAATCCATTAAAAAGGCTGGTCCCTGACTTTTGAGCATACTAGACATTAAAGCATTATATGTATCTTTTTTTTTTTTTACAGTTTTGTTAAGTTGGTAAAAGACCTAACCGAACGTTCTTGCTTCTTCTGACCCATCCCACCAACACGACATACACAGATGAGAGAGAGGCATTCACACAGCACACTCGGATGGGAAAGAGGGCGCCAGGGAAACGGACCTGATGGGAGGAGGTCTTTACCAGCCTGAACTAAAGTTCTTGAGCAATTCAACCACCAGTAACTCTCACCAGCTTAGAGTTCCCGGGACCACTGTGCTGTGAGCTCACAGACGACACAGCGGAGCTAGGAGGCTCCTAGGGCCTAGATATCACTCCTCTAAGTACAAGCACTCTTCACCTAGGCCGCAGCGATATGTTTGTTTCTCTGGAAATGGAATAGAACAGTGACTTTGCAACTTTTTGTGACCGGGATCTGCAGCAAGAAGCACATTTTACATCGGGTCCCGTGCACACATGGGGGTGTGAGTATGAAAACACAGGAACTATTTCATAAAATGTTGCTTAAACCCTAAGTAAGAACAACTCATTCTGATACTTTCTATTCTGTCCTATTTCATTTAATTTGGTGAGAGCAGGGGGAGCAAAGAAATTTATTTTTCAGGACAAGCACCACTGAACTAGAAGAAAAGATCATCCTTTTATCTCCCACGGTCTCCAAGTATGCGCATTTTACAAAAACTTCCTGGTAAATCTTCCCAGTGCCATCTACTGGACCCTCTGGGTATTGCAAATGCCCTTTTATTCTCCGGCACAGAGGTTTTTTTTTTTTTTTAAAAGGATGAGATTGTATCAAGAGAGCTCTCACCCTCAAAACAGAAATGACTCCAAAACAGTTTAAGAAGTTTAGACTAATAGCTAACACACAAAGCCAGTTCTGAATTCTCAGACCAAAGACTTCGCATCCAATTCCAGAAGAGGGGCTTTCTAAGTCAGAGAATAGCCACCTGATTGGGACCTCAGCAGCAAAACTGACGTGTAATCAGCGGTTTCCAGAGAGTGACAAATTTAAATTCAGGACATTCTAGACTAGCACTTCATAGAAAGCTGCTGTAGTCTATCAGATACCAGGGCATCTCTCTACAGTCCCTTGTCAAACCTATGTGATTTTTTTTTTTTTACTAAAGCAACTCAAGAGTGTTTGCTGGGCTCTACCTTATTCTAAAAGCTCTTTAAGATGATTTGTTAACATAAACTAAAATGTACAAATCTCTTTTGTTCCTTTGTGAATGATGCAGAATTTCCATTTTGATAAGTCATCACAGCTTACAGAATTTAATTTTCCTATTAACTATACATAAATTTTCTCTACCGGTTTGCCAAGGGAGTTATAGCTCTGCATTCATTTCTGACCAACATGTGCTTTGATACAAATACATGTGGAAGCATCTTTGTAATTTCTTTGTCGTCTTCTTAGATAATCATAAAAGAGCTACCACTATGTATTTGCGAGTAAGAGCAGACGCTCATCCAGTAAACTAAAAGAAATCAACTTATTTTACTACCGCCTTGCCACTGAGACACATCCAGCAATGTGAATTTCCCCTAAATACTTTCTGTGTGAATATAAGAATAAATGAAGAAAATGGAAAGACAACAGTTTCAGTCCCAACTCAAAAGAGTTGTCTTTAATTTGAAAGTGAAGAAAAGAGTAAATCATTGAAGTCTGAGATCTTTTTTTTTAACTCTTTGAATGGAACAACTGATTTTTTCCCCTAAGTGATTTGACATGAACAATTTTCAGGATACATAAATAAGGGTGCGGGTCAATGATGCAGAGAGAAATCATAGTGAAATGGTATTCTCCCGTAATAATTATTCACAAAAATTTTAAAGGCTTACACTAAGATCACTCCTGCTTTTAACTCATTATTATATGTAAGTCATTATTAATTACCCAGATATGCCAAGGGTTTGTTATATCTTCAGTTTCCAATTGCTATTTTGAGGGAGGCTGAACTTTCTGGAATTTTTGCCAGTTATTAACATGATGAACATTTCAATAGCTGAGTTAAGAGAGTGGGTCTAGACCAGTAGCTAATGACCTTAACAACTAATAGCTAAGAGGCATTCAATGATTCTAACTTGCCCTAAAACTACCAAGGCTTTGGGCAGGGGCTCCATTCTCTCCCAAGTCTCTTCTTGTCTTGAAATATTTCCTGCTATCTCCTACATATGATTCGTGCATCAGAAATTTACTGAGACAGTTTTTATCTACATTCAGATCATCCTTCCCGGAGGGAATCCAGGGGCTGCCTCATTAGGCAGCTAGCAAGCAATCATCCATTAAAGTATGTGAAGAAATATCATTTTTCTCACACTAATTTCTTACACAAGAACAACTTCTTTCCTTCTGGTTCATTTATAAAACGGCTGTCAAATTAAAATACCAAATAGCTTCAAATATTCGCTTTTCACCTTATAACCTGACAACTGCATCGCTTTAAATACCTGCGTAAAAGTTCAACTCAATTATAAACACCTGGGATTTGCCTGCTTGCTACTAAGCATGTACATAAAAATATTAATCGTATGTATCTCTGACACTCCGAAGTGACAACGTGTAGCTGTGACAGACCTGATCGGTTAAGCATCAATAGCAACTCACTAAGTGCCCGAGCTCCCCTGGGAATTGCTTCATTCAAGGCCAGTTCAGGTGACACCAGAGTTTGTTTTTTTTTTTTCCCATAAAGCCGAGTCAAAAAACATTCTCTATATTGTTCAGTGCCTGCAGGTTAAGAAGTCAGAGGTGTGCCAACCCAGGAGCAGGCACAGCCTGGGCATCTGCTATGCTCTGGGCGCCAGCAAGGCTGGCGTAGAGGGCAGAGCTTTCTCCAGGGGCAGGTAAGTTCAAAGATGAAGACGTCTGAAAACACGGGGACAAATTAAGGCTTATGTTCAATGTTCCCATTTAACAGAGTAATGCTTTTAACCAAAAGGGGAAAAAGACATAAATATGATTATGCTTTTCACAAAATGATTCCAGGATTTACAAAACTGTTGATTTGTGGTGTGATCTGCTCATTGTATGTAAATCTAAGCTCAGGTGGAAATAACCTCAAATATCCCAACTGCTTTCCGTCTTTTACCTCTTCTTTTCCTCCTTCTCCACTCTGGAAGACACAAAAATATATATTTCAGATGTTCTGTCTTAGAGAAATTCGAGTCTGGTAAGGAAGAAAACAGGAATACAGAAAAACAACACAAGTCCCACAAATCGTAGTGAAACCAGGCTGGGCTTGAGGGCTGCAGAAGTCTAGCCGTATCGCACCAACTAGGAGCAGCTGTGATATACAATTCGCCGGCAACGCACACTAATTATGCAAATTAGGAGAGCAAGTCCGGGAAAAGAAGGAAAAGGAAGTTAACAGCAACCTATAATCAGGAGATGCACACCAAAACCTAGGGTGGAATTCTTCAATGGGGGAAAGTGAGTCAACTTTCAGTCTCCAAACCACCTTTACCAGTAAGCTTCCTATAATGGTTCCAGACCCTTCATTACGACCCAAGCAGGGCTCTGAAAGATCTTCCTAAACAGAGCTGTTCCAGAAGGTAACTGAAGGGGGGAGGGGGGGGCAGACACCTCCTACCGCAGCTCTGCTGGGCGCTCGGACCCAGGAGGCTCATTCCTCCACATCCGGCTTTGCCTTGTAGTTTCTAAAACGCCGAGTCAGCACATCTCTCAGATGGGCCATGTAAGGGCTTTGGGCAACTCTCGGGGCTGTGTCTCTTCATGACCAGACACTCCCTCACGGACTAAGACTTAGAGCTGGAAGGCGGGGCAGCAACCGGGAAAGATCTCACCTGGGCCCGACCAGGATGGCCTGGGCTGGCCCACGGCAATGGCGCACCAGTTTTGCAGGGAAGGGTCAATATTTTCACGCTAATGGGGACAATCATGGGAAATCCACTTCTGAGCCCAGATCTGCTCTGTCAGGATGAATCATCATCTCTGCTTAACAGAAAACTAGCCTAAGTAAAGGTGAGCAGGAGAGCGGCCGGCCCGCCCTTGCACGCCGCGCGCTTTGCGGGAATCGTGACTGAGCAGTGATGGCCACCAACGCTTGACACTTTCCCCCCAGCGCGACCTGCTCTAGCAGTTTTAATTCTCCATCCACTTGAGTTGTGAATACCCCCTTCTGTCAACCTGCATCTCGAGACATCAACATACCCAACCGAATGTGAACCGGGAGGCTTCCTAACCCGAGATTAGGGCCAACTGAGCCGCCCAGGACCTGCGGGTTC
>NW_027531912.1:79065-97682 GCF_008692635.1 Crocuta crocuta
TCCTCCTTCAAACCGTTGGGGACGCCCGCTTTCCCAGTAATTAGAAAACTAGTAAAGCAGAGCTTTAAATACTGCAGGACTCTTTGGACTAAAGTAGAAATAACATCAGCGGCAACAACTATCCTTTAACCCCACCCATCCCCAAAGTGCGGGGCGCCGAGGCCTGGGGCCTTGCAGCCTCCTGCGGTCCCCCGACGTCCCTCGCTGGCCGGAGGGTTAGAGCAGAGAGAAAGCTCAGCGCCGTCGGCAAAGCAGGAAGCCTTCGCGGGAGGACCTGACCTTTACCTCCCCGCGCGGCCTCTGCAGAGGAAGTCGCCCAGGTCGAGGTCCGGCACAGAGAGCTGGGCTGCCTGCCCTGCGCGCCCAGACACCTAGAGCGCAGCCCGAATCGGCTCATAGGGCTGCTGCTCTTTTTCCTAAACGGCCCGGACCGTCTGTCTCCAGGCGGCGTTTTCCAGTTGGAAAGACCGCTTTTAGGACACTAGGTGACAAACGAGGGAGTGCGCCCCGGAGACGCGTTCTGTGGGCGCGCGCTGGCCCCTCGGGCAGGAGGGAGTAAGCCCAGGGTGCGCGTCCCCCCAGCTTTCTGAGAGCCGGACTCGACTATTTATGTGGGGCTCTGTCTTGAGATGTGTGGTGACAGCCATGTCCCCATGAGTCTTCTGAGTCTCTTTCAAGCTTAGTGTGCTCGGTCAGTCACAATTACAGGCACCCGTGGGGGTGGGGGCGCTCTGTGGAGAGGCCAGCCATCCACAAAGTCAGGACTGAGAAGAAGGCAAAGGGGGCTTTTTCTGGAACCTGGAGATTCACCCAGTGCCTTCCCCAAGGACTGATCCAGCTCCTCAACTCACTTCTGGCACAAGTCCAAACAACCACAGCGTGGTGTGGGCCGGGTAGGAGCCCGCCCATGACCCTTCTGCCAGGCCAGGAGGGTAGCTCCCTGGACGGTCTGAACATTGAGAACAATCCCATCCGGTTTGCTTAGTCCATCTTGGCCCCCTCTCTCTTCTGCAGAGCACATGTTAATTTGCTCCTCTTCCTAAAAGGATCTTTAAAACAGATCGTTGCAACCCAAAGAGTTTTAGGAAACGACAATATTTTTCTCAACTGGTGGCGATTGGACCGGTTTATAGGAGAGTACGTGATCTTTGGTAGCGTCCAAGCGGCCAAGGCCGAAGCACCACCCCTAGACTTTTAGCCGGATGTGTTGATTTAGGCCAGGGACGGTGTATTTCGGTGAGTGTTCTGCTTTCCACTTAGCAAGTGCTGCTGAAGAACTCGGCCGTCTAATTTCCTACTATTGTTTGGTTAAAAGGTGAAGTTTGGTTTACCCAAGGACCTCCCAGACAGTCTGTATCTGAAGGCTCAGGGCTGAACCCGGATAAACCAGGGTTTCTTCCAGTCCGTGTGTCTCTGTCAGGCTGAGTAGGTCTAAGTGCTTCTCGAGCATATTTCAGTCTTACGTAGTCTCTGTGTCTGTGACTCTTCTCCATGTCTCCCCTGCCTCCTCTGACCAAGGTGGCGTTGGATGGCTTCAGCCAGCGCTCAGTGCCCCGTGGCAGTGCCCGGGATGAGGCGCAGTGACGAAGGCATTCATTCCAAGCTTGCTTAGGAATCCATCGGGAAATAGGACCCACCTGGTTCCGAATGGGGAGAGCATTATGTTTAAGTAAGAGACGAAGGATTCACTACCAGCTTAGAAGGGGTGGAAACCCGATTACTCACCAGAATGGTGGAGAGGTGGAATCTTGTTTAGAAGAAGGGTTGATTGAGACAGTTGGGGTGTAACTTCAGATAAATGAAGGCACTTCATACCCTGGGATGAAGAGAAGGCCTCATGGAAGACTGACCACAGGCTTCTCCAAGTCGCTTTCCGATGAGTAGTCTATTACCTCAGCAGGCTTTGGTTCTGAACTTCAATACAGTGACTCACCTTGTAAGACCAGTGACCGGGGAATCACGGAGTTAAATTTGCTGTCCTTTTTCTTAGTGTGCACCTTTAGAAACGCTTCTAAATTAAAACCATAGCCCACAATAAAAAAAAAAAAAGTGCACAGTTACAACAGTCATCAATCAGCTGCATCCCTCAGTACTAACCGAGCAGATCAGACCCCACCCCACCATGGCCGTGAGGACCATCCATCCACACACAAAAAGTAGGCAAAAATCCATGCCTGCTGGCTTTCCTCCATGCAGAGACTAATTCTAACCTTCTTTGCATATGGAAAAAGGAAGTGAAACCTTCTATGAAATTTTAACTTGGGAGTGCCTCAAATGTCAACCTTGCCATCGGTAACGGCCATCTCGCTGTTACATCCCAAATCTGTGAAAGTGAACTGAAATATTTGTAAGGAAAGTGGCTCTCTGCAACGAGATGGCCTCTTGGCCTTCAAGGCAAGGCTGGCCTCAGCCAGCCTCAGTCCCGATGGTACCGTGCGAAACCTGAGGCTAACGGGCAGATGTAACAGGTGAGTCGTTCGAGTGCTTGGCAACTTGTGCAGACAGTTCGGTCAGCACTGATTAGTGCCTTTAAGTTAGCAAGTGCTTTTGCTTGTGGAGCTCCTCCTCCACCCCCCAGATCTTTATTACGTGCTAACCATGGGTGAGTTCTTCCAGGGAATAAGCTACTCTTTATTAGAGAACACATACAAACATGTTCCAGGCGGTTCGGGAGCTATACATCTAATCCTACGGCAAGCTGGGTTGGTTTTGTTTTCATCTTTTTTGGTGAGGTTGCGTAAGAGTTGGTGTTTGCTCAAGAGGAGATTTAAGAGTGCTTCCTTACCCGGGACCCAGAGGAATCGCCCCAATTCTCTCCTGACGAGTCACTCCTGTATTGTGTTCGCTTTGCCTTTTCCAGAGCAGACCGCCCGGAGGAGAAGATGGATTGGAGCACACTGCAGACTATTCTGGGGGGCGTCAACAAACACTCTACCAGTATTGGGAAAATCTGGCTCACCGTCCTCTTCATTTTTCGCATTATGATCCTGGTTGTAGCTGCAAAGGAAGTGTGGGGAGATGAGCAAGCCGATTTCGTCTGCAACACTCTCCAGCCCGGGTGCAAGAATGTGTGCTATGATCACTATTTCCCTATCTCTCACATCCGACTCTGGGCTCTTCAGCTGATCTTTGTGTCCACGCCAGCTCTGTTGGTGGCCATGCACGTTGCATACCGGAGACACGAGAAGAAAAGGAAGTTCATTAAGGGAGAGATAAAGAATGAATTTAAGGACATTGAAGAGATCAAAAGCCAGAAGATGCGCATCGAGGGGTCCCTGTGGTGGACCTACACCAGCAGCATCTTCTTCCGGGTCATCTTCGAGGCCGTCTTCATGTACGTCTTCTATATCATGTACGACGGGTTCTCCATGCAGCGCTTGGTGAAATGCAATGCGTGGCCTTGCCCCAATACAGTGGACTGCTTTGTCTCCCGGCCCACGGAAAAGACGGTCTTCACGGTTTTCATGATCGCAGTGTCTGGGATTTGCATCCTGCTAAATGTCACTGAATTGTGTTATTTGCTAATTAGATATTGTTCTGGAAAGTCCAAAAAACCAGTTTAACACACTGCCCCGCCCGTGGGTAAAGGATAGGGTGAAAAGGCTGAGGTACAGGTGCTTTGCTGTCCGGGCGCAGTCACGGCATTTAACAAGACACAGATCCCTATCTGAAACGCAACCATTTGAAACTGCTCTGGATCTCAGTGAAACTCCAGAAGCCTCCAACACAGCTCTTCTTTCCTAAAGCTTGAAAACAAAGGCATAATTCTGTGCCTCTTCTGATTTTTACTAAAATTAGTTCCAGTGAAACCCCGTGCTGGTCGGGGGAGCGGGTGTAGGCTGTCTCCTGTTTTAAACAAAGGACATCAGCGTTTCTTTCTCTTTCTTTGAGGAAAGGAGAGAAACGCCGGGTTCTAAAGAGGATGCCGAGAAGGGCTGCTTGGTTCCCCTCTGGGCTCGCTCTGGCATTTTCGCTGAATTAAAGCTGAACCTAGAGATTGTTGGTTCTTCTATTCACTTGGGGAGGTTTAGTCTGTAACAGTGAGGGTTATCTAAGGCTTCAAACTCGGTCACGCTTTTTTGAGTGAAAACTTTAAAATGGGATAGATGTTCTTTTGATCTGCAAGATGTTCTGAAAACCATGATATGTTCACCCTATTTCAAAGGCCCAGATGCTGATTCTAAACGGTGTGCAATTAGATACCATTATTGAATTTCAAACGCAGCCGTTCAGCTATGAGTGATTTGCAGCGCCACTGCGAGGCTGTTGGCTGTGTCCATCGTGGTATGTAGCACATGCAAGCATTTCAGCCTCTCACACGTGAAAAAACGAGTAGTTCTTAGTGATGGCTTGCATTAGTGAAGGGCCTTATTTCAAACATTTACGTGTAATTGTGCATGAGAAATGCAGACTGGATGGACCACCAGCTACTACTAACTATAGGCTGGCTCTTTACAATGTTTGCCTTTTCCATTGCTGCGGTAAATAGTAGGAACACGGATTTAAAGAGGTTGCTTGGGGATGTTTTATTGCCACAGTACAATTTAATGGTGCAGATCAAAGTGGGGGGAGTGGTAGTTACTGTTTTTAAAGACTAGATGGAAAAAATTTTTAAAGAATTTAGATGGAGTCTAAATTCTAATGATTAAAAATGAGTTTCATCTACTTCAAAAGTTTGCTTCCGTCTTTAGTATCCAGTTTTCTTAAGTGAAAATAGAATTGGTAGGCATTTGTTTTTAAATAGAAACTAGAGTTTAGATAAATACTTAGGTGCTCTATAGGACAAATTGAACCCTAATATTATCATTGTGCTTGCCATGGTTTCCAAAAAGTGGTACTCGACATACTTTAATGAGGGTAAACGTTTTTCTGTCGCCAAGAATAGCATTGTAGAAACATTTTGTAATAATAAATTGTAGCTTTAATTACATGCTTGTAACTACGTAATTTTGTAATATCTCAAATGTCATTTAAAATATTAAAATACAATCGTAAAATGATTACTTAAAATCTATTACAGTTTTCAGTAGAAGAGCAGATTTTAATTTAACCTATAGCCAGTTTTCTGTGTTCACATTTTATATTTCAACACACCAACGGGGTAAGTTACCAGGGTGTCTGCCTACCATTCTGGGATTCTTCTGCGCAGTTACAGAAAAGCCTCTGTCACCAGAAAGATTGACAGGAGAGAGAGGAAGAGAGAGTATTTTTGTCCGACCGCATGCTCACCTCCAACAGGTTTGTAGCAAACACGCGTGCTGTGTGATGTGTGGACCGGGTCTGTAACCTGGAGAATGCCCAGGGTGGGTGCACACGACCAGTTTGGCTGCTAAAAGAATCATGAAAGCCGACGCTTGAAAACGTTGCTCATGGCGAAGTTTGGCTGAGGCATGAGAAAAAGTCTATGAAGTGTCTTTTCCAGGAGACGTTCTTTCTGTGTATGCGTGGGCCAAGCCTGGCCTGATGACGCTGCTCTGCATCCCTCACTGCCCATTTCTATGGGAAATAAGCTGACGGGCCAGCCTGTCCCTTGCCGGCCGACGACGGTGCTGGCTTTCCAGTAAGAGGAACCTTCAGCCCAAGGATCTCAGAGCTTTTTACACATAAATGCTAAAGAATATTTTTTATGGAGAACCACCTACCATACGCTTTCTCAATGTAGTTCAGAGGACAACAAATAGCCAACTTCCATCCAGTCCCTATTACCGAGTGTTTCATGCATATGATCTCATTTCATCACCGGCCTTCAGACAGTATTATTCCTAGTGAATGGACCGGGGAGGTGCCTCTCGGGAAGATAACATATCCTACTCGGAGGCCAATAGCAGACAGTCCTATCGCACACAGGGTGTGGGTTGGACCTCTAGAATTCTCCCCGGGCATTTAGCTCCTGAGGCTAGGAGCCAACACCACAGGGACTCCCCACGCCCGCAGTGACGACAGGGTTAAGGAGGCCTGACTTCTGGAGACACTCCATTCCATTCCTGCACATCTCGAATTATTCATTTACTCGGCCAATATTTACCAACTACCAGCCGAGTGCCAGGAACGACTGGGCTCCAGGGCCGCGAACAGAACAGAATCTCTGCCTTCGCGTCGAAGGAGGCAGACCGCAAACCAGCCCCTGTCGGTTACACACGCTGCACACGGAGAGAAAGTACACGCGGGAACGAGGCAGGGCCGGGGGCAGCGAGGGTTGCTGTTAGCGCAGGCGGTCAGGGAAGGCCTCTCCGCTGAGAGACACCGAGTGGACGCAGAGGCAAGCCAGACGCAGATCTCAGGGAGCAGTCATCCAGGCAGAGAGAGGCGGGGACACCAGAGTCAGGGAGAGAACGGGAGGAGATGGGGCCGAAGAAGGGGGGGCGGGTAGCGCAGACCGCATGGGGCTGGAGGCCGGCAGAAGAATTCCCTATTGTGCAGAAATCCGCCTGGTTAGGACGCCCGCTCTCCAGCATCTGTTCTGCCCTCTGGTGGACCCAAAGTCAGTCTCTTTTCCACTTAAGAACCTTAAAGAGCTGAGAACAGATCCAAGTTCAACGCCCACTTTATTTTCCAGCTATATGACTCCTCATTTCTCAGTTGGTCATTCGTAGATTCATTCAATATTAAGCAACTACTGTGTACCAAGCTACTAGGTGCAAGCAAATAAGGAAGAATAAGACGTATTTTCTCACCTCTGGCAGGCAAGCAGCAGTAAGTGTGCCAGGAGTTCCCAGGCCCCCCCTCCGGGCCCGCCAAAGGAAGATGGCGCCCAGCACTAAGCGCAGCACTCCAGCATGGCCCAGCGCTGGGGGGACTATTCCAGACACATTATTACACATTAATTTCGAGTGAGCTTTTTAAAAGCCTCATCACCTTTCCTCACTTTCAGTTACAAGATGATCTATGTAATTACAGAATTAATACACAAATACATTTGCATTTATTTTTTTGTTGTTTTTTAATGTTTTTTGTTTATTTCTAGGAGAGAGAGACAGAGGCAGCGTGAGCAGGGGAGGGTCAGAGAGAGAGGGAGTCACAGACTGAAACAGGCTCCAGGCTCTGAGCTGGCAGTCAGCACAGAGCCCGACGCGGGGCCCGAACCCACGAACCGCGAGATCATGACCTAAGCGAAAGTCGGACGCTTAACCGACTAAGCCACCCAGGCGCCCCATTTGCATTTAAAATTAAATACAGAAGTATATAAAGTCAGAAGTGAAAGTCTCATTTCATAGCGCTACTCAGACGCATCAGTATCAAGATCTCGATGTACAGCTTTCCAGTCTTTTTTCTATGCAACTGCAGGTGTATGTGTAGACACATAGATACACAAACATAACCACTGTGGTTTGCATTTCTTACATACTTTTTTCTGTGGTAGCTTCTCATCTATCTTAGAAATCTTTCCAGCTCAGTATGTATAGATCTAACTTGTTCGTTTTAACAGGTGTACAATATTCCATAGAATGACAGAGCCATGAGTTGTTGAAGCGCCACCTTGTTCATGAACGTTTGTGCTGTTTCCAAGTTTTCAGAGAATCCCCCCCCCTTCCCACTACCCCTGCCTCCCGCCTCCCATCAGACTTCCTAGCGTAGGTCACATGGATTGTTCCAGCCTAAACACAGGCCCCCACATTGTCCCTGTCAACTTCATCTTTTGCTGATTTTGGCTCATCCCTCTAGTCCACCCAGATCTTTCTGAGCTCTGTGTTCAGTTTATTGGCAATTCCTTCCAACTTTATGTCATGTGTCAGTTTAATTAGCCTGCTTTCTCGATAGTTACTTAAGCCAATAAAAATGTCGTGTGTGGAACAGCACTCGAGATTTCCTTCCAGCTCAACGTCAGTTCATCTACCAGCATGACTTGAGTTTGGCGTTTTAAGGATAAATGTACTTAGCTGCATCTAATTCACAAGCTTGCATCTTAATAGCATGGCTCTTATGACCAACTTTGTGAAGTATCTTACAAAAATATTTAATAATACTTACCATTTCATTATCCATTTTAAAAACACATCTATTGAGCTCCTCCTATGTGCAGCGCACCATCTAAGCCCCTGGCAAATGCAGAGATGATTTTAAAGGGTCACAAGGTAGAGGGCAGATGTGTACGAGGTGGTCACATTACAAAACAGCACAGTATGGGAGCGCGTAGGTGGCTCAGTTGCTAAGCGTCTATTTCACTCAGGTCATGATCTCACAGCTCATGAGTTCGAGCCCTAGAGGGCTTTCTGCTGTGCAGTGCAGAGCTCACTTCGGATCCTCTGTCTCCCTCTCTCTCTGCCCCTCCACCAAAACCAAATAAACATTTAACACACACACACACACACACACACACACACACACACACACACACACACTACAGCGTGGAGCCAGCTGGGTGAGGCAGGAACACCTAAAAGCAGCACAGAAAGTGCACCGTGTGAAATAGTTTCTTTGGGGGCCTTCAGAAACAAAAAGCTAAATCATGCAAGATGGCAGTCTTTTGCCAGGAAAAGACCCGAGCCTAGTGGTTAGTTTGGCTTTTCCATTTCTTTGGGAAGCTAAATAACTTATCAGAGACTTTTTCTACTACTTGATGTTGTAACTGGCTGAACCTTTCCTCAGAAGCCAGAACTAGAACCAGACTAGAACCGAGAGACGTGCAAAGCCTCTCTCTGCTGCCATCTGCTGCCACCAAGGGTAACTTCAGGGCGCGGCATGGTCCCATCCCTGTGGCTTCCCTCCGAGGTCGTGGGGCGTTTCTTAAAAATAACCTCTACACCCAAACAGCCACGTTTACCCCTTCATAAAACCTCATTGCTTCCATTGCTCTGGCTTTGTATTTCCAACGTGTAGATATCCAGCCATTGTTGTTTTGTGCGGGTAACCATAAAAAATGAAAACCAAAAATTCACACATAAACGTATACTATTTCCTCTCTCAAACAGTATAATAAGCAATACTAGCAAACTTCTGTAACCTCATGGTTACAGTCAGAGGCTTTTCACGAGTTTCCTATTTAGGCTTTTCCCTTCGATTTGGTTAAGTATTCTGTCGCTTGGATTTTGAATTTGTACTATCCAGGGCCATAAATGCCATGGTGAGATTCTTTCTTACTCAACACTCATCTGTATGGGTAGGCGAACCTGTTATTTGGATTGTTTTAAATTATCATCTAATATTAACACAGCAAATCTTTAAAGATTCAGTTTTATTTTATTTTACCTCCTATATGTTGTAAGGGGGAGTGGCAGAAATCACCTCATATAGTCCACTCTAATTTTGCCAGTTCCTTATTAATTGTGATATCTACTTTTTAAAACCTGAAAATGGGTTTAGGGCAATTTTGAGTCACAATAACTCAAGAAAGCATAACTTGTTCCCATGTGCCCTGCCTTTTCCTAAAGAAAGAAATCTCAATTTGAATAGATATTTGAACACCTATGTTCATAGCAGCGTTATTCACAGTAGCCAAAAGGTGGGAGCCACCCAAGTGTCCATTAGCCGATGGATGAATAAACAAAATGTGGTGCATACATACAATGAAATATTATTTGACCTAAAAAGGAAGGAAATTCTATCACAAGCTACACCGTGAATGAAACCTGAGGACATTACACTAGGTGAAATAAGCCACCAAAAGGCAAATACTTACGATTCCACATTAGTGAGAGGCACCTGGAGCAGTCAGACCCACAGAGGCAGACAGCAGGGGATGGCTTCCAAGGGCTAGGGGTCGGGGGTTGGGGGGTTATTGATTAACAGTTCCGGTTTGGGATTAAGAACAGTTCTGGAGACGGACGGTGGTGTGGGTTACAAGATACTGTGAATGTGCTTTAAAATGTACACTTAAAAGTGGTTAATATGGTAAATTTTATGTTATGTATGTTTTACCATAACTTTTTGAAGTGAGAACTTTTTGAGTGAGACCTCTTTTCTCAACACAAGAGACAATGGATGGTCTCCATGGGTTGTGATCACAGCACGTTTAGAAGGATTTTGAACTCAGAAACACATCAAACACTATTAATGTCTCTATTCTATTTTATGAGTGCTGTAACGCACTAAAGTAAATTCCTAAGCCCATATATATTAACCATTAGCGCTAAACTAATAAGACAAGTCTGAACACAGAGCTGAGTCTTTCCCTGCCCTAAGAAAAACAATCACGTTCAAGTCTGATCAAGTCATTTAGGGAAGAAGTACCAGAAAATTACTCTGCCTCCCATTCAAGTGGCGTGCTAGAAGTGACCTTTCCTAGTCTCAGAAATATTTATAGTACTCTCTGCAGCTCATACCAGGTAGAATATTATGAACAAAAATGACCGTCAGGAAGGGCGCCTGGATGGCTCAGTCGGCTGATATCAGCTCAGGTCATGATCTTATGGTCGTGAGATTGAGCCCCACGTGGAGCCCCATGCCGGACGTGGCATCTACTTAAGATTCTGTCTCTTCCCTTAAATCAAAACAAAAAGAAAACAAAATTAAAAAAAAAAAAACATTGTCAGGAATAGTGATAAAAATGGTAGGAGGCAAAGGGAGCCTCCCTTGTCCAGCTTTTAAAGGCTCACACGTCTCTAAGTTCTTCCACTGCTGTTCATTCCCATGGCAACTTATTTTCTGAAGCTGGTATGAATTAGAACTCATTGTAGTAATTGGGACTACTTGTGATTTGTGTCCCAAACAGAGGCAAAAGTTTTAATAATAACCATGCCTTCTATATCCACAAGCATATGGGGGCTTGGGAGAATTTTCTCCCAACAGCCAGCAAATTTCCAGCTCTATAAGCGGTACAAGACATTTAAAGTCATAAACAGATTTTTTTTTCCATGGGATTTTCATTCCTAAGAGTCATTTACTACCTTTGAGTTTCCAAAAAATGTGCTCCAAATGCTCTAGGAAGGAGCAAAGTCAACATGTTTGTGAGAAACAGGGAATGAACACCTGTGATGTTTGTTGTTGTTGTCTTTCTTTTTTTTTTTAATGATTTCTTCCTGGCTCCTTCCGCTTAGTAACGAATGGGCAAATAATTTTGTTTATTGGCCTGGGAGATTGTCAAGGGTTTAGCTAAGCTACTGCACAGCACCGTTTCCCCAGCATCTATTGTGGTTGGCCTGTGAGGGCCTTAACCTGACCGTAGCCCCTCATGCAAGCACACGCCGTAAACCGCGGCCCTGACATGGCTTTCCCGGCTTTGTGGTAAACAGTCTCCCTACGTGCCAGGGCCTTCCCTGTACGTGCCCCGGACATAAAACCCCCACGGAGCTTACCAAAACTTGGCCCTTTTGGGTCTGAATTGACCAGTCCAACCTTAGCCCAAGAACCGCAAAGACTCAGTCCAGGGGCCCTAACAAAGACAAGTGCCCCAGGCCCCGCCTCTCTCCCTGCCTTTCCCCTGACTCGACTTCCCCACGTGGCCCCTCGGGTGTGCTGTGTACGCGCCCCGGGAGCGTGAGTCACAAGCTTCTCTTTCTCCATTTTTCTTGCGGTCTTTGGTCGAACTGCAGCTCACATTCCAGCACAGTGTGCCCCATGTAACAAGTGGTGACTGAACAAAGTCAGAACAGAGTGAAGATGTGATCCTGTCAAAAAGGAGAAGAGACAGGAAATGACAAATGTCTGGCACTTTTGGTTCTATGAGTTACTTATGGTTGTGCAGAGAATAAGTGCGGGAAAGCCCAGAAGGTTTAGGAGAAGACCCAGTTGACCGCAAGGATGAACTAGCTGAAAGAACACCAAATAATTCTAGATTCATCAGCTCAGTCCCAACAAGGCTCTGCAGGAGGTTTAAGCCTGTAAAACTCAGTCCTGGTCTCTAAGACCTTGCAGAAGAAGAGGAGATTGCTCACAATTCCCTGTGGGGGGGGGGGGGGGAGATGGAAATGGAGGAGGGCGCTCTACATAGAGGAATGACATGAGCAAAGGTGCAAAGGGAAAGGAAGAAGCTTTGTGTGTATTAGAGGCGCTGGGGGAGGGCGGGAAGGTGGCCAGGGCTGGGCCGGGAGCCAGTAAGCAGAAAGGTAAAGGGGATGGAGTTTGTCTTGCAGGCAAAGGGTAGCCACTGAATGTTGATAACTGAAGATAACTCTGACTCCAGGATGGCTGTGGAAGAAAGGTCAAAGTGAGACGGGGACGTCGTTTGGAAAGCTACTGGCAGGATCAGATACGGTAATATGCGGCCAAATTCATTTAGGGAAAGAAAGGCAAAAATATATATTAAGTAATGTATGAATAATAATCATGACTTCTTGCCAACGGATTAACTTGGTGAGAGAGAGAAGACCCAAACAGGAGTAACTTTCATGCTTGAGCCATAGAAATTAGAAATAAGAAAGTGAGCAGGGAGCTGGCACTCAAATTTCTTGAGCTGACTTTGCATGGTGCAAACTATTCACTGTAGAATATTTCACTATAGAACTGTAGTTCTATAATATTTCACTGTAGAACTATTCACTATAGTACAAGAATGGCTATTTTTGTTTCTTTCTCAACCATTAGGATTCTTAAGATAAAAGATCTCAAAGCATGTGCGGTTCTAAAAACAAAACACAGGGGCGTCTGGGTGGCTCAGTGGGTTAAGCGTCCGACTTCGGCTCAGGTCATGATCTCATGGTTCGTGGGTTCGTGGGTTTGAGCCCCGTGTCGGGCTTTGTGCTGACAGCTCAGAGCCTACAGCCTGCTTTGGATTCTGTCTCCGTCTCTCTCTCTGCCCTTCCCCCGCTCATGCTCTGTCATTCTCTCTCTTTTTCTCAAAAATAATTAAACATTAAAAAATTTTTAAATAAAAAATAACACACACACACACACACACACACACACCATGAAAAACGCTCATGCCTGTTTTCAGAGGATGAGAGCTCTACCTCCAAAATTTGGGACGGCAGCCCTGGGGGCTCACCGGAAGTGTCGGTCTGAGCTCTGAGTCCCTTTGAAATTGCCAGTGTGATTTAATCAGAGGGTGTATGTACGGTCTGGGCTGGAGAGAAGGATGCAAAGATATTCTGCCACACTGTCATTGACCATACCACCACCCAGATTGGAAAGATAGATCCCTTTAGGAAGACTGTCGAAGTCGTTTGTAAGCAGCTATTTAAAGGTTTATCATCAACATCAATAATGAAATCTAACACTCGTAAGCTGCTTTATGAGTTTTACCTAACACCTTTACTTCTACAAATTCGTGTGAGCCTGACACACCCTTCGAGTTTGGTGGCATTATTTTGGATTCACAGAGAAAGAAATTAAGTTCAGAGGGATAAACAGACTTCTCCCAGAGTTACACAACTTACAATAACCAACATTTGCATTCACTTTTTAAGTATTTCGACTGATTTTTAAGATTAGCAACGTGGAAAGACCTTGGCAGGGTAGCCGACCCAGAGTAGGCCTCCACAGAGCTCGTCGTTCATTCTCCCTCGAATCTCACCTCCTTGCTGCTATTGACCCGGCAGTGATCTCTGGTTACAGAGGAGCAATCTCTGCCCCCAGAGGAAGACAGCCAGCAAGGGGCCGCATCAGGACCGGAAAGCCCTTAGTCTTCTGTGACCTTCACAGGTAAAATTCGCTTTGAATGTACACCCAAGAAAGCTTTTATGTAACTGGTAGATCATTTAAGCTTTCCTAGTATTTCAGCCACTGACAGGCAACCTGAGGACATTCCCTGTTTTTAAAATAGAGTAGAACCAGTGGCTTTAACTAAAGCTTGTTTGAAAGGGAAGTATTTTCAAAACAAAACAAAACGCCATTACCACGCCAAGAGTACGTGTGCTTGAATCCTGACATGTTTATGCCAAGGCAAACAGAAGGAAACTGATCTTATGCCAGTGCAGATGCTCGGCTTCCTCCTGTCCAGAGGACGCAGCCGCAGAAGGTGGACGGCAGAAGAGCCCCGTGCTCGCGGGGCCCCAGTAAAGCGCAGAGCAAGTTGTGCTCGTTAAATAGCCCCTTGCACCCGGGGCGCACCCTAATTTCAGATCCCAGGCTGGAGTGATTCAACGTGTGGAAGAAAGGCCTTAATTAATGAAAATGCTAGGGTGTTCTAGGAAGTGGTGGCGATTCAGCAAGCCTTTTTACTTGTGAGTCAGTCCTAATCATAGGCAAGACTGGGTTAGGATGAGTTTCTTAAAAGGGTGTGAGGCTTCTTCTTCAACAGCCAGTGAAGAAGCAGAAAAGTGGTCAGGGAGGAAGGAATAATGATGGGTTGGGACCTTTAACTAGGCGTAGACGGGATTGTGGAAGCTGCGATGCCGATGCCCGGGCGGGCGAGCCCTGTCCGGATGACTGGCCTGCGTTAATGAGTACATGCCAGCTACTGGGCGCTGAGCCTACACGGGTGAACCAGACAACCAGGGTACAGGCCACAGAGAACTTGATCAGCAACCGACCCAACAAGGAGGCCAGGAGGAATCCTCCGGGAGAGTAAAAAAAATCATGTCAACCACACCTGAGCAATCGGAGAGCATGGCATCCGGGAGCTTCCAACCCTAAATTCCGGAAAGAGGTGTTCCCGTCTCCTGCTCATTCCACTTCCTCAAATAACAGCAACTAAGTGTTGACATGTGTTGATTCTCTCCTTAAATGCCCAAGTGCAAAGGTGAATAAGCAGCCTGTACTGCTGGCAAACCTTTCACTGAAATAAAAACCAAGACGAAAGACCGCTGTCACACAGCGGAAGACTCGCGCCAACGGGGACTCCATCCCCGCACTCTCCGTGGGCTGCTCCTGACGGGACAGCTGCTCCAGGCCTCCGCCCCCGTCTCTCTCTCTCCCTCCCCTCTCCTGTCTCCTGCGTCTCCGTGACAGGAGGGACTTACCTCAAGGGGGAGTCAGGAAGATGGAAGGGGCCTGATGAAGCCCAATGCTCTCTGGCCGCTCCAGTGTGGTCTGTCTGCGGCCCAGGGGTGCGTTCTGGCCTGCTCTGTGCTGGGGGGTAAGCTGGCCCGGTGGGCTATGCCCCTGCAGAAGAGTCCAGCGGTCACTGAGCAGGTAGCTAATTCTATCTATTTTGGAAAGAAGAAAGAAGCATCAAAAGCTCTCTTACCCTGCCTTTATAGAGCTGACATTTTTATTTCTATCTGCCTGTCCTGTGTCTGAGTTCTCACTTGGTTCTGAACTTGGGAGGGGCACTCAGGGGATTCCCCTCACCAAACCCTAACATAGACCTAGGGTTAAGCGAACTTTCATGTCGGCACAGAGCCCACCCCCTTCCATTCGGTGCCAAATGTCTGTTGAATCTATAGCCACAGAACAAAGGAAAGAGTGGTTCTCTCCGCCTGGCATCGCTGGGGATGCTTGGCAGTGGCATCCTTTGAACAAAGCCTCAAAGGATGCTAAGTGAGGAAGAACTGTGTGCTCAGTAAATGCCAACCACAGGGCTTCCCTTGGAGGCTCACTCACTTCCTACAGCTCCACCTGGAATCAGGGTCAGCGTTCTCTAGCCAAAGTCCACAGCCGTTCTCTTCTGATGCCCCTTATGGCCCCTGAAAGACCCTCTCGATTTCCCCCATTGCCTTTATTTACCCAACTTTAAGTTACATCATTTCTGGAACATTCAGAGTCTTCCTGTCCATTGGATCCCTACTACCATGTGAGGAGATTCTGCTATAATCAGGTGATGCCAATGCCCTGATGTCACACAAAGTAGATGTCTACTGTACTGATCTCCATCCACCCTTTTGGATCATAGTCACATGACATGGAGCTCCTTTGATACCTCTGAGAGGCTCCTCTCTGCCCAGAACTTGCAATGTTTGGGGGGAATTCCTAGCCAAAGAGATACAAAGAGACACACTTTTCTCTTTCAACCCTCCAAGTAAAAAATAGGTTACTCATTGAGAGAAAAGCGGATATTTCTAAGATACAAAAAGCAGCACAGAGCTTTTAAGTGAACTCTTTATTTTCTTTCTTTTTTTTAATGTTTATTTTTATTTTTGAAAGGGAGAGAGACAGAGGTGAGCAGGAGAGAGGCAGAGAGAGAGGGAGACGCAGAATCTGAAGCAGGCTCCAGGCTCTGAGCTGTCGGCACAGAGCCTGATGCGGGGCTCGAACCCACGAACCGTGAGATCATGACCCAAGCCGAAGTCAGACGTTTAAACGACTGAGCCACCCAGGCGCCCCTTTATCTTCTAAGTCAGAAGTCATAACGAAACCCTCATATGAGGGACCTCGAATAGCGAATCCACAGAGACAGAGAACGTAAGGGTCGTTGTCAGTGGCTGGGGAGGCGGACTGAGATGACCATCCTAGTTTCTCAGCTCTCTGATCGCAAGGTTTCACCCTCCAACTGTAGACAGTGTTAAAGGGCTGAGTGGACTGTAGGTCCCCAGAGCCTCCTCCTCAACCCATTCAGGAGGCCAAGTGCTTCGGACACTCTCCAGTCAGTCAGTGATGTGTCCCCCTTCTCCAGCTCATCACTGACAGTGCTGACATTCAGTTCCCACGCCCTGTCTCTGGGGGGTTTGGAGAGGTGGGCATCCTTCTCCCACTGACCAAGACATTCCAACTGTGAGGTCTGGAATCCTTCTCAGCACATGAGGTAAGGCCTTAGTTTAATGAACACTCCAACCTGTTCTCTTCCTTTGTTATAACTTACACAGAGCATCCTTTGGGAATGGGAAAGCCTAACCCATACCATTTCCAATAGCATCGCACCGTGCTCTACCTCGTCGCATGGCAAATACCCAAGAAAGTCCATGAGTTGGTTCACTCGGCTTCCACTGTTACCATCACTTAGGTCTTCCTCTCAAGGTCCTCAGAGCTCCCCAGTCCTCTCTGCCGACCACGCGTCCTAGCTTCACACCTCACCACCCAGACCCCGTGGCTAAGACCTCAATCCCTCAACTCACTGACCTTTGGACACACCTGGCTTGGTGATCCCCCACGATGAAGTGATTCAACATTCGTTCTCTCTGCACCTGCTCCAGCCAGGGAAAGTTGCAGAACTGCTCTTGTCACCTACAGAACAATCGGAGACTGCTGGTCCCTGTGTGACCCGGCTTTGTATAGACCTGGTCTTACTCATCCCAGCAGATCTTGGAACCTGCCTCTCTCTTATGAATGATCAGTCTTTCGGTCCTCACTCTTTCTGGGAAGATGAATGGATCCTATCTCTCCACTTGGGGGTCCCTGTGCGGGGGGGGCGGGGGGGAGAACCCTCCCAGGATTTCTGGATTTCCTCTTGCCTGAGAGAGAAATTTCTGCCTCACTGGTTTGTCATCCAAGGGCCTTTGGCATCTGGTGTTTCCACACTCATCTTTTATTACTTCCTTACTGAAGTCCTTCACACCAACCCAAATGATCTCTTCCTGGACCTGTGGACATGCCCCATTATCATTTTTTTATCAATTGTGGTAAAATACACATAACATGTAATTTGTAATTTTTCAGTGTACAGTTCAGTGACATTGAGCACGTTGACATTGAGCGCATTCATGCTGCGGTGCAGCCCTCACCACCATCTATCTCCAGAACTCTTTTCATCTTATGAAACCGAAACTCTGTTCCCATTAAACAGCCCTCCATCCAGCTCCTCCCAGCCCCCAGCAGCCACTAGTCTACTTGCTCTCTGTCACTTTGTTACTCTAGGTACCTCATATAGGTGGGATCACACAGTATTTGTCTTTGTGTGGTTGTTTATTTCCTTTAGCATAATATCTTCAAAGTCCATCCATGTTGTAGCATATTGCAAAACGTACTTCCTTTTTAAGGCTGAATCATAGTTCATTGTATGCATATAGCATATTTTGCTGAACCATTCGTCTATCAGGGACACCTGGGTTGCTTCCATGTTTCAGCTATTGTGACTAATGCTGCTGTGAACATGGGGGTATAAATATCTCTTTGAGGCTCTGCTTTCAATTCTTTTGGATGTGTAGCCAGGAATGGAATTGCCGGATCAGAGGCTAATGGTATTTTTAATTTTTTGAAGAACGGTCACACTGTTTCCCACAGTGGCTGCACCCTCTTACATTCCCACCAGCAGGACACAGGGGTCCCCCCGCCCCTCGTCAGCGCTTGATATTTCCCTGTTTTTGTGTTAGAAGCCCTCCTAGTGGGTGTGAGGTGGTATCTCATTTTTGCTTTCGAATTCCCCTAATGCTGCTGCTACTGAACGTCTCTTCATGTACTTATTGGCCATTTGCATGTCTTCTATTCAGGTGCTTTGAATTGGTTTGGCTTTTTGTTGTTGAGTTCTCTATATCTTCGAGATATTAATCCCTTATCAGATACATGACTTGCAATTCTTTTCTCCCCTTCTGTGGGTTGTCTTTTCACTTTGTTGATCATGTCCTTTGATGCACAAAAGTTTTTAATTTTCATGAACTCCAATTTGCCTATTTTTTTCTTGTGTTTCCTGTGACTTTGGTGTCATAGTCAAGAAGTCATTGCCAGATCCAACATCATGAAGTTTTAGCCGTATGTTTTCTTCTATAAGTAATAGTTTTTGTGTTATATCTTTAATGCATTTTCAGTCAATTTTTGTATATGGTGTTAGGTAAAGGTATAACTTCATTCTTTTCATGTGGATATCCCGCTTTCCAGGAACCAGTTGTTAAAGACACTCTCTTTTCCTCAGGGCACCTGGGTGTCTCAGTTGGTTGAGCATCTGACTCTTGATTTCGGCTCAGGTCATGATACCAAGGTTGTGAGATCCAGCC
>NW_027531912.1:97739-113813 GCF_008692635.1 Crocuta crocuta
GCATTGGGGAGGGAAGAAACTATCATTTCCTTATTGAATTTTCTTGACACTCTTATCAAAAACAATGTGACCATATTTATAAGGATTTATTTCTAGGCTGTCTATTATATTCCTTTGGCCTATATATTTGTCTTTATGCCAATACCACATTGTTTTGATTACTTTAGCTTTCCAGTAAGTGTTGAAATCAGGAAGTATGAGTCCTCCAACTTTGTCCTTCCCTTTCAAATTCATTTTGTTTTGGGGGGTTTTGTTTTGTTTTACATTTAGTTTTTTTAATGTTTTATTTATTTCTGAGAGAGAGAGAGGCAGTGTGAGCAGGGGAGGGTCAGAGAGAGAGGGAGATACAGAATCTGAAACAGGCTCCAGGCTCTGAGCTGTCAGCACAGAGCCCGACGTGGGGCTCGAACCCATGAACCGCGACATCATGACCTGAGCCAAAGTTGGACACTTAACCGACTGAGCCACCCAGGCGCCCCATGTTTTGTTTTGTTTTAATATAATTTATTGTCAGATTGGTTTCCATACACCACCCAGTGCTCAACCCAACAAGTGCCCTCCTCAATGCCCATCACCCATTCTCCCCTCCCCCGCACTGCCCATCAACCCTCAGTTTGTTCTCAGTATTTAAGAGTCTCTTATGGTTTGCCTCCCTCCCTCTCTGTAACTTTTTTTTCCCCTTCCCCTCCCCTATGGTCTTCTGCTAAGTTTTTCAAGATCCACATATGAGTGAAAACATACAATATCTGTCTTTCTCTGACTGACGTATTTCACTTAACATAGTACTCTCCAGTTCTATCCATGTTGCTGCAAATGACAGGATTTCATTCCTTCTCGTTGCCAAGTAGTATTTCATTGTATATATAATCCCATGAAATGATGTTCAATGTCACTCATCATCAGGGAAATACAAATCAAAACCGCACTGAACCACCTCACGCCAGTCAGAGTAGCTAAAATGAGCAAATCAGAGGACTCTAGATGCTGGCGAGGATGTGGAGAAACGGGCCCCCTCCTACACTGTTGGTGGGAATGTAAGCTGGTGCAGCCCCCCTGGAAAACAGTGTGGAGGTTCCTCAGGAAACTAACAATAGAACTCCCCTATGACCCAGGTGTTTTGTTTTGGGTTTTGTTTTGTTTTGTTTTGTTTTGTTTTGTTTTGTTTTGTTTTTTGGAGGTCCTTGGGATTCCATATGGATTTTAGGATGACTTATTTTTAATTAATATCTTTTGCTCTTTGCATTTGCTGCCTTTGTGTCCCTTGTCTTGGCCTTCCTTTCCACCTATTATTCAAATCATTCAGGTTCCAGCTCAATTCCTACCTGACTATTCCCACCCAAATTGATTTCTCCCTCCTCCAAGCTCCTACTTCGCTCATTTCCTAGATCACTCATTCAAGACAGCATCTGACTCTTCTCACGATCCCTTAGCCCTTAATACTCAATTTGAACATCACCCAGTCTACAGTAGGTCTTTCTGTGACTCTGTCTTATAACACCGTATGTTTTTTCCCCTTTGAAGCACACACCATGATCAACAATGAATTAATTTCTAAGTTAATCCTCATACATGCAGATCCTAAGACAAACGTTTCAATGTCTCTGAAATAGAGCTTTGTGTCTCACAACTGATGATATCTTACCATCATAATCATAGCTTTTATTCTGGTGGAACATAAGTGATGGTATGTCTTACAATCAGTGGTACTTTCGAGTTGAGGAAACACAGGACGTGTCTGCTTGTGTGATTTACCTGTTTACTGATTGTCGCATTAGACCGTAAAAGTTCCAAGAAAGCAGTGGCCAGCTCGTCTCACCATGGCACCCCTCAGCCTCACTCAGCCTCTTCGATCCAGCTATTTGATGAGTTGATGAACTGTAAGTTCTCTACGTAAGTTAGTAAATACACACACTTTCCTGGAAATGTCACAACACCTAGAACAGCACTACGCACTCTTGGACACTTGCTGAAGGAACCATATTTAAGCTAAATAGCATCTAGTGCCTGATTGGTCTGTGCTCTCTGACAGAAATAAAAAGATTAAACATACCTCATTCTTTTTTTTTTTTAATTTTGTTTTTAACGTTTTATTTATTTCTAGGAGAGAGAGAGAGAGAGACAGCGTGAGCAGGGGAGGGTCAGAGAGAGAGGGAGTCACAGACTGAAACAGGCTCCAGGCTCCGAGCTGGCGGTCAGCACAGAGCCCGACGCGGGGCTCGAACCCACGAACCGCGAGATCATGACCTAAGCGAAAGTCGGGCGCTTCACCGACTAAGCCACCCAGGCGCCCCAAACGTATCTCATTCTTTTAGAGGAAAAAGCCAGGTAAGTCCTGTCAGGAGAACCCCGTGGCTTATGCTTTTTTTTTACACCTGACTCGGCCTATGTAAATAGAATGCTGTTTCAGAAATTTCTATACACACAGAACTTTCATTTGGCAGCACACTCTTTCTTGGGGACGTTTCATGGGAATCATTTAAAAGTGATGTCATTCTTTTTTCTCAAGAGGTTGAGGCTATTATCTGTTGAGAAAATGACACACACTTCTGTACTCTTGGGAGCCGCTCACTATTTATAAACGCATTGTTCCTACATAGCAAATAAACTGGATCTTGAATAAGAAGGAAATCAAGTTTGTCCTCTTCTGAGGGATCACTGAATCCTGGTCTGGGTTCATCGAGTGTGAATCCACAGAGGCGGAGTTTCGGCCAGGTGAGCACAGACAAATTTTTCAATCACTGCCCTACTAATGACAAGGGAGGCCTTACATGGGGGCAAAAGGAAGAAAGAGGAAGACACGGAATCCCTTAACAGAAGCAAAGCTTTTTCATTCCTACCTGCTTATTCTCTGCCCAAAGGAAACATGACACTATGTTTTGCAGTTGATTCTCAACGTCTGAAGAATTCACTAATTATATAAACACCTCTATTCAGAGTAAGCAGCTTTTGCAAAGAAGAGGAAATAATGACATCTAGACCAGTGCTTCGAACCGTGTGTAGAAAAGAGCACTTTTTTCCTAATCTCTTGAAGACTAATACTTTTACAAATTAGAATATAAATGTCATAGCGATGACAAATTGCTACAAAATTTTCAAAGTAATACTAATGAGTGCCATTGGCTANGCATACCAGGCACTGTATTCAACTCTTTCATACAGCGGGTCACCTTGAATCATCTTCAAAACAATCCTATGTGGATCACCTCCAAGGTGCACCAATTTGGGCACATGAGGCTTGCCCTGTGCTAGGGAGCTAATGAGAGGCAGACCAGTGATTTGAACTCAGACCTTCTCTTGGTTATTCTGAAAAATCAAAACATGCTTGTGTGGTGAAGGCTACTGATGGCAGGGGGTTTGTCGGCAGGGATTAGGTGGAGAGGCTTGCCCAGAACCATCTCTACTCCTTCCCCACACAGCTGGCAAGGGACCCAGAGAAGGACTCACGGTAGAGGAGGCAGAGAACCGACAGTGACGAGGAACCAGGTGAGAGAAAGAAGAAGTTACACTTTAGGGAAAAGTAAAGTTCAAACGAGAAGAGGCAAGAGAGCAAGTGAGAAGAAACTGTAGCCGGCAGAAGCCAAGAAGGAAAAGGGTAGAAAAGGAATCAAAAAGGTAATCAGTGAACACAACCCGTTTAAGCCACACCAGGAGGAGCAGCGCCTCCAACCCTCAGTTCCAGAAGTTTCATGGTGCCGTCACGCTGCCTGTCCTCCCTCTGAGAGCAAAGGTTGTTTTGAGGCGATGGATCCGGAAGTTCAGGGCACACTCATCCCGCCTCCGTCTCAGTCTTGCTCAATGCCCACCGGGCAGAGTTGTCTCAGAGAACCTGGGGCCTCCCGTGGGGTGACTCAGACACACCCCTTCTCCTCCCGCAGGTGCCACAAGATGGCTCAGATGTTCTTTTGACAAATTTCCAAAATCAGCTGGGTCAGCAAATGGGTTTTATTTACTGCTTTGTCACACAGCTAATATTGCCTTCTTCAGATGTGACCTCACCCCTTCCTTCCAGAAGGCTGTCTCCCATCAGCCCTGCACAGATGCATCCCCTGGCCCCCCTTCTCAAACACTCGGGTCTCTACCACCCCATCACTCCCTGAAGCCAGCCACCTCCGACAACTCCAGCAGGGCATATATAATGGATTGAAGCAAAAGCCATTCTTCGGTGACTTATCCTAGGTCACGGTTGGTCCTTTGGAGGACACACAAAAGAAGCCTAAACTTTCTGGCATATATATGTATATACACACAACTGCTTAAAAGCAAGGGCTTAAGAGCCAGCAGACTCAAACTAACATCATATTCGTTTGTTAGGTATACAATGTAATGAGTCAATATTTGTATGTATTGCAAAATGATCAGCACAATAAATCAAGTTAACATCCATCATTACACATGGTTACAAAATTATTTTTCTTGTGATAAGAACTTTCAAAATCCACTCTCCTAGCTACTTTCAAACATGCAATATATTATTATTATTAACTGGAGTCACCATGTTGTACCTCACAGCCCCGTGATTTATTCATTTTATAACAAGAAATTTGTATCTTTTGACCCCCGTCACCCATTTTGCTCACCCTCCACTCTCCACCTCAGACAACCACCAATCTGTTCTTTATATTCATGGGCTGTGGTAAGTGGTTGTTTTATGTGTGTTTTGTTTCCTTTCTTATTTTCTTTTTTCTAGATTCCACATTTAAAAGAGATCATATAGTATTAACCTTTTCCTGTCTGATGTATTTTACTTAGCACAATGCCTTTAAGGTCCATCCATAGCATCACAAACGGCAAGATAATTCTTTTTTTATGGCTGAATAATAGTCCTTTGTGTGGATGTGTGTGGGTGTGTGTGAAGGTGTATGTGTGTGAGTTTGCGCGTGCACACGCCACACTTTGTTTATCCATTCATCCATCAGTGGACATGCTGTGAAGATCAAAAGAGCAAATATATGTAAATTTCTTAGCCCAGTGAGTGGCACATGGTAAGTACTCATCAAATGGATTAAGAATCTCTGAGTCCTTTCTCTTAGCAAACTATCCCTTGTCCCTTCAACCGTTGCTCATATTTTGTGGTTTTCAGTCCCTGCCCTACCCTATTACATGGGTCAGCCACCTTTTAAAGGGGTGGTGTCCCATTTAAACCACTTTTTGACTGGATTGTGTCCCAAACTAACTATACTCCTTAAAATGTGGCCCACACAGCAGAGTGGAGAGAATACACCTCCCTGTTTTGGATATCGGCTTTTAGTAAGTCCATGCCTGACGGCACAAGATCGTTTCCATCAGTACCATCCTGTTAACAGAAAGGGCCATGTGCTGCTATTTTGCCTTGATTCATTATCTCTGGAATCTTTTTCTTTTTTACTGACATGAAAGAGGAACTTGTGCTTATACCTCTCAAAAGCATCTTTGTGCTTTGACCATCATCATACACCAAAGCCGATCTGAGCCGCCTCAGAAGATGTGAGGAATTGGGACAGAGTGAAGGATTTCAGACAAGTGACCAGGCAATCATGCTGATGCAGGCTCCAAGCCTTGGGACCCATGGGCGTGGGAACACGAGTGGCTGTCCCTTCTTGACACAGCTGGAAGCTGGGCCCCAGGAGAGTGGGTTTTCACGAGGCAAGTCATTAGGGACGCCACATTGACAGCGAGTCACAGAGCGCCCTGGAATGTCAGGGAGGCCGCGTTGACAGCGGGTCACAGAGCGCCCTGGAACGTCAGGGAGGCCGCGTTGACAGCGGGTCACAGAGCCCCCTGGAACGTCAGGGAGGCCGCGTTGACAGCGGGTCACAGAGCCCCTGGAAGAGGCTTGTTATGGTGTGGTCAGTGGAGGAGGAGGAATGATAGCGGGGAGGAAGTGTGGCCCCAGGTGCGGATGAAGATGAGTAACCCTTGGGCTTTTCCAAAAGGGTCTCTGCATAACGCTGCAGCCTCAGCTGGTGGGAATCCCATTTTCCAGGTGGTCAGGGGAGACGTGGCTGGCTGGGTCCAAATACCTTTAGATGATCCCGGCGGTGACTCCAGTAGTTTGGAGGGAACAGACCACATCCCAATTATAGTTTTAAAAGCCAGTGTTATCCTCAGTACTGAGGGAGGCAGGCTGAGTGAGAAGGTTTGACTAGGGGAACCCACTTGCCAGAGACCAACGAGGGTATCTCAGCACACACGCCAAGTGCAGCCCATGTCTGGACAACTGCGTGCAATACCCCATGTGCTGTACCAGGAAGGGCAGAGGAACCAACCAGAAAACAATTCCTTAAAAATAAATCTCTCCTGAGGCAAATAACAAGGTTTCACCTTCATTGTACACATTGCTGTCCTGTTTCTTCTGACTTTAAGACCTCAATCTGAAACATATAATCCATTTCCCACCAAAGAATTTCATTCCTTGAAAAGTCACTTATCCTTTCTCTGTCTTGCATTCCATAATTTTCAAACAGGCAAAACAAAACAAAACATCTGCCCCAGAAGATGAGAGAGAATAAAGAACATTTCAGGAAAAAGTAAGAAATAAAAATGCACCAGCATCCTGAGACCCGTCAAGATAACGGGAAGAAGACCCATCTTCCCAGAACCACAGCCTGGCTACTTAACACTGTTAATATTTCTAGAAGTACCAAAACTCTTCCTAATTTATAAATTGACTAAGTTCATTCTTCATCAACCTCAGAAGTCTCGCAAGTGTTCCACAAAAGTACTGATTTATGATCCGAAGATCTGGGCTCGTCAGCTACTTACCTGCAGCGGAAAATATTTGCAAACCATTTCACCTCTACACCTTTCATGTCTTCCTCTGTAAAATGGGAAATGATCTCTGCCTCACACTTTTGTTGTGAAGCCCAAGTAAGATCAAGCACCTTGAAAACAAAACACCAAGGGGCTGTAAACAGTTACATTATTATTATCAGAAATAATAAAATTACATTATTGTTATTATTATCACTTTCAACCAAGAGCGTCTTTGTTTCTGAGCTGCACCAAGCACCAATGCTGCCTGATGAACCTAGCGGGCAAGACCTCCTACATGTTTGCTCATCTGTGGTTTATCAGCCGTTTTCCTGCTTGCTTTAGAAAGCACACGGGGCCTGGGTGGCTCAGTCAGTTGAGCGTCCGACTTCGGCTCAGGTCATGATCTCACAGTTCGTGGGTTCGAGCCCCACGTCGGGCTCTGACAGCTAGCTCAGAGCCTGGAGCCTGTTTCAGATTCTGTACCTCCCTCTCTCTCTGACCCTCGCCTGCTCATGCTCTCTCTCTCTCAGAAATAAGTAAAACATTAAAAAAAAATTAAAAAAAAAAAAAGCACACTGACTCCCTTCAACCTGAAAAGGGAGCTGTCCAAGCTCTTTGTCCGAATCACCCCCTAGTAACCGCTCCATTCATAGATTGTAGGATCGTATAGAAAGTGTGGGGGTCTTTTTCACTTTTTAAAAATTGTGGTAAAATACCCATAACATAAAATGTACCATTGTAACCATTTCCGTGTGTACAGTTTAGTGTAATTAAACACATTCACACTGTTGTGCAAACATCACCATCACAAGATTCTTCTCACCTTGCAAAACTAGAACTCTGCCCCCATTAAATCTTAACTCCCCATTCTGCCCTCTCCAGCCCCTGGCCACCACTTCCATTTTCTGTCTCCATGAGTTCGAATATTCTAGAAATGAGGATCATATAGTATTGGTCCTTCTGAGACTGGCTTATTTCACATAGCATAACGCCCTCGAAGTTCATCCACGTTGTAGCTTCCTTCTTAAGACTAAATCACAGTTCACTGTATGTATGTGATGCATCTTGCTTAACCATTTAGCAGGGGACACCTGGGTTGCTTCCATGTTTCAGCTATTGTGACTAATGCTGCTCTGAACATGGGGGTACAGATATCTCTTTGAGGCTCTGCTTTCAGTTCTTTCGGGTGTGTACCCAGAAGTGGAATTATTGGATCAGATGATAATTCTATTTTTAATTTTTTTTAAAGAGCTGCCATATGTTTCCCACAGTGGCTGCACCCTTTTACTTTCCCACCAGCAGTGCACCGGGCTTCTACTGGCTCCACATGCTTGTCAACACTGGCCGCTTTCTGTTGGTGTTGTTTTTTGTTTTTTATAGTAGCCAATCCAATGGGCGTGAGGTGATATCTCATTGTAGTTTTTTTTTTTAATTTTAATGTTTTTTATTTATTTCTGAGAGAGAGAGAGAGAGAGACAGTGTGAGTAGGGAAGGGTCAGAGAGAGAGGGAGACACAGAATCCAAAGCAGTCTTCAGGCTCTGAGCTAGCTGTCAGCACAGAGCCCGACGCAGGGCTCGAACCCATGAACCGTGAGATCATGACCTGAGCTGAAGTCCGACGCTTAACCGACTGAGCCACTCAGGCGCCCCTCATTGTAGTTTTGATTTGCATTTCCTTGATTGGTGATGCTGAACATCTTTTCATGTGCTGATTTCATTTGTGTATTTTCATTGGAGAAGTGTCTATTCAAGTCCTTTGCCCATTTTTGAATCAGGTTGTTTTCTAATTGTTGACTTAAAAAATTTTTTTTAATTAGTATTTATTTTTGAGACAGAGAGAGACAGAGCACGAGCAGGGGAGGGGCAGGGGAGGGACAGAGAGAGAAGGAGACACAGGATCTGAAGCAGGTTCCAAGCTTCAGGCTGTCAGCACAGAGCCCAATGCAGGGCTAGAACCCACAAACGGTGAGATCATGACCTGAGCCAAAGTCAGAGGCTCAACCAACTGAGCCACCCAGGCACTCCTCTAATTGTTGACTTTTAAGACTTCTCTACTTATTCTAGATATTAATCCCTTATCAGTTATATAATTTGCAAATATATTCTCTCATTCTATGGATTATCTTTTTGCTCTGTGGATAGTGTCGGTTGATGCATAAAATTTTAAGTTTTCGTAAAGTCCAACTTGTGAATTTTTCTTTTGTTCTTGTGCCTTTGGGTATGAGTTCAAATACAGGAAATCCTTGCCAGGACTAATGTCCTGAACTTTTTGTCCTATGTTTTCTTCTAAGAGTGTTATTGTTTTAGCTCTTACATTCAGGCATCTCATGAATTTTGAGTTAATTTTTCTTTAAATTTTTAATGTTTTTTATTTATTTTTGAGAAAGAGAGAGACAGAATACTAGTGAGGGATGGGCGGAGAGAGAGGGAGACACAGAATCCGAAGCAGACTCCAGGCCCTGAGCTGTCAGCACACAGCCTGACGCGGGGATGGAATTCACAAGTTGTGAGATCATGACCTGAGCTGAGGTTGGACGCTTAACTGACTGAGCCACCCAGGCTCCCCTTGAGTTAATTTTTTTAATGTTTATTTATTTCAAGAGAAAGAGAGAGTGAGAGAGGGAGGGAGGGACAGAGAGAAAGGGAGAGAGAAAATCTCAAACAGGTTCCTCCTTCAGTGCAGAGGGAGCCTGACTCAGGGCTGCATCTCACAACCGTGATATCATGACCTGAGCCAAAATCAAGAGTCAGCACTTAACTGATTGAGCCACCCAGGCACCCTTAGTTTTCATTGTTCAAATCTTTCACCTCTTTGGATAATTGCTAAGTCTTTTATTCTTTTTGATTGCTATTGTAAATGAAACTGTGTTTGTAATTTTCTTTTCAGATTGTTCATTGTTTGTATACAGAAAAGCAAATGTTTTTGTGTCTTGAGTTTGTGTCCTGCTATTCTGCGGAATTTATTTCTTCTAATAGTTCCTGTGTGTTGTGTGAGAGTGTGTGGAATCCTTAGGGTTTTCTCATATAAGATATTATCATCTGGAAACAGAGATAATTTTACTTCTTCCTTTAACAATTTGAATACCTTTTATTTCTTTCTGTTTCCTAATTGCTCTGTCCTGAACTTTCAGTACTATATTGAGCAGAAGTGGTGAAGTGGGGATCTTTGCCTTGTTCCTGATCTTAGAGGAAATGCTTTCAGTCTTTCAACATTGAGTATGATGTTTGCTCTGGGTTTTCATATATGACTTTTAATATGTTGAAGTATATTCTTCATATCCTAGTCTGTTGCATTTTTTTTTTTTATCATGAATGGGCGTTGAATTTGTCAAATGATTTTTCTGCACCAATTGAGATGGTCATATGGTTTTTTTCCTTCCTTCTCTTGATGTGGTGCATTACTCTGATTGACTTGAATATTGACACTGAACTGACTTGAAACATCCTTGCATTTCACAAATTAATCCCACTTGGTCAATGTTGTATAATCCTTTTAATATGCTGCCGAACTCTGCTAGTATTTTGTTGAGGATTTTTGCATCTATGTTCATAAGACATATTGGTCTATGATTTTCTTTTCTTGTAGTATCTTTGTCTAGTTTTGGTATCAGAGTAATACTGGCCTCATAGAATAAGTTAGGAAGTGTTTCCTCCTCTTCAATTTTTTGGAAAATTTTGAGAAGCCTTGGTACTAGTTCTTCTTTAAATGTTTGGTAGAATTCACCAGCAAAACCATCAGGCTTTTCTTTGTTAGATGTTTGATTACTGTTTCAACCTCTTTAATGTTTAGGTTTATTCAGAGTTTCTTTCCTCATGATTTAGTCTTAGTAGGTTTCTAGGAATCTGTCCATCTCATCTAGGTTGTCCAACTTACACATTGTTCGTAATACTCAAAATCCTTTTTATTTCTGTTGATTTGGTAGTAATGACCCACCCTCATTCCTTATTTTAGGAATTTTAGTGTTATCTCTTTTTTTCTTAGTCAAGGTTGCTAGAGATTTGTCAATTTTATTGCTCTTTTAAAATACTCAACTTTTGGTTTCACTGATTTTCTCCATTGTTTTTCTGTTTTCTCTTTTACTCATCTCTCCTCTAACCTTTATTCCCTTCTCGTGCTAGCTTTGGGTTTAGTTTGTTCTTCCTTTTCTAGTTCCTTCTCTAGGCACTTCTGTACACAGCTCCCACAAAGCCCACTCTTCTTCCACAGTGTGCTGTTTCTTTTGCCTTTGCTGGGATATTTTTCCAGCGTGGTTTTCCCAGCCCTACTTTATCCTGACTGGACAAGCAAGGGATTATAGATACTTAGAAAACATGCAACAAAAGAAAAGAAAGAGCAGCTTCAAAGGAACTGTCCAGCAGATTAACTTAAATTTCCTGCATACAACACACCAATGTCACCAAAGAGGATTCAGTTAATACACTCTAGATGCTTCTATTATTTGGATATAATCATTTATGTAAGGATAATGTAATTTTTTTTTAGACAGACTTTTTTTTTAATGTTTCATTTTATTTCGAGGGGAGAGAGAGAGACAGCGTGAGCAGGGGAGGGTCAGAGAGAGAGGGAGTCACAGACTCTGAAACAGGCTCCAGGCCCTGAGCTGACAGTCAGCACAGAGCCCGACGCGGGGCTCGAACCCACGAACCGCGAGATCATGACCTAAGCAAAAGCCGGACGCTTAACCAACTAAGCCACCCAGGCGCCCCAAGGATAATGCAATTCTTAAAGTATTCGTGCCTTATCGTCACTAGGATTACGAAGCAAATTCCCACAGGAGATGAAATCTCAAATTATTAGATTTAACTCTCTGCAAGAAAGTAAAAGGATTCCTTAAAATGTGTATTATTTTGATAAATAAATGTTATCATCCTAGTGTTCTGGTTTAAAATTTTTGATACTTTAAATTTGGACAAAATGATATCCCAGCGGAATATTTAGTCACTCAAGTATTTCTAAAAAGCTCTACTTCTACTGACTCTCCTTGCTCTGATATCTCTGCTGCCCTCTGTTCTGACCACAACATTTTCTGGAATTAAGTAAAGTATTCACACTAGAGTTGTGTTCGGTTCATGCAATTGCTCAGAGAATTTCCACAATGCACATTCCCAAGGCCTGCAAAGCCCACATGGGACTAATAAATCTCTCTTTTTTTTAAATGCAAATAAGAAATTGACCGCTGTGTGTTTATACTTTTCCCCCAATTGCAAGAACTTTATAGAAATTATCTCACAGATTCCCATAACCTTGCAAGAATTGAAAAAAAAAAACAGACGCTTAGGAAACTGAAGAACTGTTAGGAGCCTGAGGTTATTGGATCATTAAGCTGGGCCGTCTGGTTTGATGGGGAATCATGAAGACTGACACTTCACAGCCCGAGACAACTCTAGTGCTAAATTCAGAAGCAGAAACTCCATTATATATTCCTTCCTTTTTGCAGTGTAACCTGTGCTGGGAATACTCACCAGAGATGGTGAGAAGTTACTGAGTCGGTCTAGCTGAGCTGGGGTCTGCAGAGCAGAGGGGTGAGGGGTGTGGAGGCCAAAGACAGAAAAAGACCAACAATATGACTATGAAGTTGGTTTGAAAACCTTAAGATGAGAGTTTCTTCAAGACACGCATCCCATATATGAATTGCTGAGATTTTAGCTCTATCTTAAGAAATCCTCAAGAAATATTAAAATATCAACAATAATGCTATTGCTATGTAGGAAATACAGACATTGTCACTTGCTGTGGCGTTTGGGGAGCGGTGGGGAGGGCTCCTAGGTGATTGATAGTAATGTTTCTGAAGGCAATCGGCTCCTAAATACTCTTAGGCAAACACTGGTCTGGGGCAGAATTTAAATAAGTGACATTGGTGTGAACTTTTGATTTGATCAAGGTAGGGCAGGGTTTCTTAAATGTTTTATTTATTTTTGAGAGAGAGAAAGACAGTGTAAGAGCGGGGGAGGGGCAGGGAGAGAGGGAGACAGAATCCAGGAAGCAGGCTCCAGGCTCCGAGCTGTCAGCACAGAGCCTGACGCGGGGCTCGAACCCGTGAATCACGAGATCATGACCTGAGCTGAAGCCAGACGCTTAACCAACTAAGCCACCCAGGTGCCCCAAGGTCGGGCAGTTTTTAAAAACAGAAGTGCCCTAAAATCAAGGAATTAAGCTCTGTTGTTAAGAAATTTAGCAGAGACCCACACAGATGTAGGCTTTCACAACAAAACAGAGTCCTTCTTCTAAGTGTCCAAAGGACACTCGCATCCACCAGGTGTCTGATTACATCTCTTTAAAAGTGTGCACAGAACACGTACAACTGTGCCAGAAACTATTTCAATTACTATGCTTTTTATTTACTTACTACTGTCTTCATAGGAAGGAAGCTGTGTTTCAAGTCTTTGTTAATTAATACTTTGTAATTCGGAACAGGTTGAAATTCCTCCAGTGGACGGAGACTGGAACAGAGCTCAGCACAAGGAATTCCTTGCGTGGATAAAGTTCTCATCTCTCTCAACATCCAGCCTATGGTCTTGTATGAGCAGAAGTTTAATAAAGAGTAGTTGAATTAGTTTACAAAAATATTATAAAAGATATCTGTATTTCACAAAGAAAGTAAATACTCTGCATCGCCAAATAGTATAAGTAGGTAACAAAGGTACTGTCTATCCTAGTAATATTAAATCAAAGAAAAAATAAGCTTTTTTTAATCCACCTTAAACATGGGTGATGAAAGAAGAGCACCATTAAATTCTGCTCTCGAATGATCACACACAAGATTACTCCGGGCTGCCACCTTTAGGAAGGACATAAACGACAAATAATTCTTGAACTTCCATTAACGTCTACAAAGCGCAAAGATTTATGCAGATCAGAAAAGTAATTCCAGCCCTGGCTACCAGGGGGCACCCTAAGCAAGCACATCTGAGTGGTTCATAGAAAGGAAAAGAGGACCGAGTGGTGACTCTCCAGCACCTGCGTGAAGCACTCCTAGCTCTGAGAGCCATCGTGCAGTCGGCCTCTCTCCGCTGGTCACCTTTCCTGCAAGAAACGTTACTGGCACTTGGAAACGGGACCTGCCAACTGAAAAGGCAGCTCTGATCAGTTTGGCATAAACGCACATGTAATATACATGGACGTTCCCCCCTGACATTATCCCAAATACAATGTTTCCTGAAACTAAAGGAGAAGCAAACGATCTACACTAAAAAGTAAATCATATGATTAAGATCTTAGTTGTCTACCTACAAAATACATAATATGACAGGTATAGTAGAGAAACCACTGTTTTCTTTTTTTGTTTTTTTAATGGTTTTTATTTATTTCTGAGAGAGAAAGAGCATGAGCAGGGGAGGGTCAGAGAGAGAGGGAGACACAGAATCTGAAACAGGCTCCAGGCTCCGAGCTGTCAGCACAGAGCCCGACGCAGGGCTCGAACCCACGAACTGTGAGATCGTGACCTGAGCTGAAGTCGGACGCTTAACCAACAGAGCCACCCAGGCACCCCTATTTGTTTTTTTTTAATAATTATTTTTTGTTTATTTACTTTTGAGACAGAGAGAGACAGAGCACAGCAGGGGAGGGGCAGAGAGAGAGGAAGATACAGAATCTGAAACAAGCTCCAGGCTCGGAGCTGTCAGCACAGAGCCCTATGTGGGGCCCAAACCCACGAACCGTGAGATCATGACCTGAGTCAAAGCCGGACGCTTAACTGACTGAGCCACCCAGGCGCCCCGCACTGTTTTCTTCATTTTTCTAGTCTTTATACAATATAATTTGTAATGTTTTTATTGTAGTAAAATATACATCACATAAAAATTTACAACCCTAACCATGTTAAATTATCTGTGGGACTAAGAACATTCACTGTGTTCAGCAACCATCCCACCACCTGTGTTTTTTATCTTCTCGAAGCGAAACTCTGCTCTCCCTAAGCACAAACTCCTCATTCTCTTTTCCTCCAGCCCCTGGCAACCACCAATCTACTTTCTTGTTTCTGTGACCATGACCACGCTAGGTACCTGATACATGTAGAATCATACAGTATTTGTCTTTTTTGTGACTGGCTTACTTCACTTACAAACTTCCAGCTATAAAATAAACCCGTCACAGGGATGAAAAGTACAGCATAATGTATTACAGCCAGTAATATTGTAATTACTCGTATGGTGGCAGATGGTATGGTAACTGCATTTACTGCTATGGCCATTTCATAATGTATATAATTGTCAAATCACTGTGTTATACCCGAAACTAACATTACTACTATATGTCAACCACAGTTCAATTAAAAATAAAAATAGGGCCTCCTGGGTGGCTCAGTGGGTTAAGCTTCCCACTCTTGATTTCAGCGCAGGTCATGACCTCATGGTTGGTGAGACCAAGCCCGCACAGGACTCTGTGCTGAGCCCCGGGACTCTGCTTAGCATTCCCTCTCTCCTCTTCTCTCAGCTCCTCCCCCTTCTGCTGCTGTATCTCTCTCAAAATAAACTTAATTAATTAATGAAAACAGAAAAACATTCGAAGGCCTTATAGACCAGTATTTCTCAATTAAAAAAACAAAACAAAACAACCTAGGTCTACATGACCATCACCAACTACATACACACACCTTCAAGTTCTGCAAGGGAGAAGATATTTTAAGATGTGCTTTCAGAAGCTTAGGGTATTTTTTTCCCCCTTAAGATAACCTTAAGTTCAGCTCTCAAGAGCGAATGAATTCTCCAGGGCAGGGAGAGTGCTAATCAGAACGGATCTAAACTCTAGTAACGGCAACGAATGGAAGTTGTTCCAGGGAAATCTGAAAAGAGATTAATCTTGTCACATTCCTGCAATAAATCCATCATGCATATGGCGAATTCTGAGATCATTTTCAGCTTCTAGAAGGGTCGACAACATTCAGTCAACTAATATTTCTTAAATATTCTGTCCGGGCGCGGCCCAGGGTTAAGCCCCGGAGATTCAAAAGCGAATCCCGAGAAGCGGCGAGAACGCGTGACCCTGGGACAGGTACAGGCCGGGCCGAGCCCTGCTCGCGGCCTCCGGCTCGGCCCCGCGGAGACGGCCCCAACACCCGCCCGGGCTGGGCCCTGCGGCACCCGGTGGCGGGGACCAGCGGGGACACCTTCCCGCCTCCTCAGGCAGGGCCGAGTCCCAAGTGCATCGGAGCAAGTGCTTTAAAAATAAATAAATAAGTAAGAGTCCCGATGACCGGCGGCTAAATTAAGTGTGTGTGATGGGAACCAGGCTCGCGGCCACTATTTATAACTCCTCGGCTCCCTCTCCGGGACGAGCTCCAGCCTGCGCCCGGCGCGGCCTCGACAGCACCCTCGCCGCGGCCCTGGCTCCGCGGGGACGGT
>NW_027531912.1:113859-122566 GCF_008692635.1 Crocuta crocuta
GCGGCTGAGCGGGGTAAGCGCGGGGCAGCGCCGGGGCGCAAGGACGGGCCCGGGCGGGCTGCGCGTTGGCGCTCCGGCCTCTTCGGATTCTCGGGGAGTGACGTGGTGAGAGACGGGGGCTCGGGGAACTCTCTGGAAAACTTTGCGAATGACAGCTGTCCCTTTGCTCCTGGAGAGCCCCGCAGGGCGCCCGCTCCCGGCTGAGCGCCGCGCTCCTTGGCGGCCGGCCGGGTGGAGAGCGTGTCCCCGCCGCTGCTCTCCCCCCGGGCGCGGAGGCGGGTGGCTCTAGACCTCAGACCCCAGGGACCTCCAGGGCGGGGCGGACACCCGAGTCCCCGACGCCGCGCCAGGGAGGGGGCCCGGCTGCCGGCCTGTGGCGCCAACGCGCTCCGCCCCGCCGGGGCCGCGTCTTCAGGAGCCGTGTGGCCTCGCCTGCTGCTTTTAAGAAAAACTTTTTGGAAGTTTTTTTTTTTTTCTTCTGGTAAGAAATGCTTTAGTTACAAGTGCAGGATCTAATTTCGGGACCCGTATGCTTGCTGTGTGTGTTCAAGTGTCAAGAATTCACAGAAGAGTGCCGAGTGCACGCTTATCTGCTTCTGTAGCAACCCCGTCCCGTAAGGGTGGTTCCGACCCTGCGGCGACGCGGGCGTTTGCTTTGCAGTGTCTGCGCCGCGCTCTCGTGAACAGAATCCATCCCGGTCCGCCGAGCTCTCAGTTCATGAACGTGCGATGGGACTTCAGGGTCGAGTGGAGCTCTCCAGCTCTCATTTTGCCGCCGTATCACCAAAATATGCCATTTAGAAATGGTCGTATGGAAACAGCGGCGACGTGAATTACGCTTTGGTTTCTGTTACTCGGGAATTCAAATGGTGATTTATGACAGTGCATCGCTTCCCTGACAGCCCATCAATGTGCTGTGAAATGTATTGCAAAACAAACATTAGAAGATTAAAGAGGAAAGGGGGGGATTTGTTTTCCAAAGGTCGGTGTGTTCAAAGTAAACAACAGCTAATTTGGCCCGTATTCCACTGGTTCAGCACTTTGATTCATGTTGAGATAAGCATCTACTGAGGGCATTGCACGTGTTGTGTAGTATAAAGTAATTCAGGAAAACTTTACTACTATAACAGATTAGACAGTGCTATTTATATTAACCAGTTAACGTTAACAGGCTTAAAGCCACCTAAAAATAATGAAATGAACAAAATTTCACTGCCAATAAGGAAAAAGAATTTTGACACAGTTTCCTCGAATATTTCCTATATTTTAAGTTGTGTTCATTTTCTTAACATAAATAACTTTTACACTATGCATTTGAAACTTAAAATTAATTATGTGTATCTATCACAACCATTTTGCAAAGCCTCGTGTATGTAAAGAATTTAAACTATAATTAGTCTTTCAGATGTTACCATTACTTGAGCATGCACCTAACACTGCATAAATAGGATACGTACATATTTAGGATTTTAGCTCAGTACCACATGTAAATGATGAATAAACACATAGTTTCTGTAATGTACTAAAATATTACCAGAACGTTCTAGACAGTGGGAAGGCCTTTGAGAAGTATTCCACCCTGGACAGATAGCATGATTCTCGGGATCTGTGTATTAAGAAACTCAACCAAACTCATGATTAACTACAGTGTCCATCTCTCTCCCGCTCTGCTGTGGTGTGGCCATTACCAGTACGGTGTGACACTTGTCATACTATATTTTGGTTAGTTTTTTGCAAGTCTGCCTCACGCATAGATTGTGAGTGACCCTCCTTCAGGTAAGGACCGTACCTTAATTAGTAGCGCACTGCCACACACATACTAGGTGTTTGATAAATGTTTACTAAATCGAAGAGGGAAAAAAGTCCGATACATGTGGCCATAAACAGCATACCTGTGTCTCTAAAAACACTATGTTTTTGCCACTTCAATATAATGCATAAAAGGAATAAAATAGCGATAAAGTTCAATCTGAATATTCGTTCTTGCAGTGGTAGGAAATTCTTCATCAGGATAACTAAGTTAGCACTCTTGCGCTTTTTTAAAATCTCTGATCTTCAAAAGTGTGACTTCATAATGGCTAATGTGAACACTTTCTGCACTCTTACATTTCTTTAATTTGAAGAATTCGTGGTTTGCTTTAAATTTACTGTTAACAAACTAACGGTACTGAGATGTAAAACTCACTTAATTTTTTTCACTCAGAACGCCTGATTATCTCCATGAACTAACACTCATTTTATTCATGAACCTCCATTTTGCGTTAGCTTCAAAATGAATCTTTTATTCTAGAACATAGATGATATTTCTGTGTTGTATGCTAATAAAAATAAATTTGAATAAAAGCGAAATTATATTTATACAATAGAGATTATTATTGCAACAATAGAAACCATTTTGGCAGATATCATTTGTGCCAGTAATGTAAATGGAAAAATAAAACACCATAATTATAAGGCCGTGAGGTTTTGTTCACTAAGCAGAAGTAAAGACAATTTCTGAATTTGCTTTAAAATAACAATTCCAAATTATATGGTGGAGTAACAGGACTGTTCTTAGCGTGTCAACAACATTGAACAGTTTTAGCCACTTTGGGCTGGAAGAGGAGAGCAAAAGCTTAAAATGTAGCCTCACCCAGGTTTCTAAACGTATGTTTTAAAGTGTGGCAGAGCCACAGAACTAAAGAGGCAGCTGTTGTGGTCTGAACAGTGGGCCTGGTGCGTGATCCTGGGAAGTCACGCGGAAGGGAAGGGACGCGGACCCAGAGTCAGAAGCCAGGAGTTTTCGTTCCGGCCTCAGCACTGCGGGCTGTGCAGCCTTGGGCAAATCACAGCACCCTCTCGGGTCCGCATTTCCTGGTCTATAGAACGAAGAGGACGAACCAGACCGCTTCTGGGGTTCTTCTCGCTCTAAACCGCTGTGATTCCATGTCTGCTCCGTGGATGAGTAAGATTCCTGAAGGACGTAACTTGGATTTACTTAGGAAACTCCCTTTTTCTTGACCGGACTGTATGAAGTCAGTACTGGGCATAGTAGTCAGGCCGCCCGATCTCGCGTCTGGACAGGACGGGCCGCTGCACAGAGCGCTGGCACTTGTCCCCGTTGTCATTCACCCCTGCCCCAGGCCACCCTTCAGGAAGTATTGGTAAATTTAGTTGTATTTCAAGAGTAGTGACTTGTGTTTTCATTACTCGGTTCTTTAAAGTTGAGTACTAATGCTGAAGTATGTTCGAATTGACCCTAAGTTACACTAAAACATGTAAGTAAAATGTTTAAATAAGTGAAACTTCCAGTGGTATCCTTAGATCTTTCACGGAAGCTATTTTTAAAACTTTTAATGCCATCTAATAATCAGCAGGAGAAAGTGGCGGCCCCCAGGGTGATGGACAGGGAAGACATTTCAGGGCTGAAAAAGGAAGCCCGGTAGCGTGAACAGAAAGACAGTCGTGTTTCTAATTATGCTCCAGACTTTCTACGTTTTTCTGTCCACTGAACTGAAGCTCAACCAGCTGTTAATTTTCTAGCTTAATATTAGAACTCTAATTGTGGAAATGGTGACTTAATACTGATTTCTGGTAGGAATATTTATTTTAGTCACAGAGATACTGTGGATAGAAAGTTAGGTGTGTTTTTAGTGTTGTCGTTCCTGAATATAAAATTCTTGAAGATAAAATTTGAAGACATTTTTTTCTTTTTTAATTTTTAATGTTTTATTTATTTCTGATAGAGACAGAGAGGCAGTGTGAACAGGGGAGGGGCAGAGAGAGAGGGAGACACAGAATCTGAAGCAGGCTCCAGGCTCTGAGCTGTCAGCACCGAGCCCGACGCAGGGCTCGAACCCACGAACCATGAGATCATGACCTGAACCGGAGTCGGATGCTTAACCGACTGAGCCACCCAGGCGCCACGAGACGTTTGTTTTTAAACTAATACAATTGTTTAAGTTGCTCCCAACTTAAAATCCGCTCTCAGGCAGATTTTAAATTACAGAATGTCAAAAACAAAAGAAAAACTGAGTTCTTCCCTTGACTAAGGATGAAAAGTATTAACCATATTTACCTTAGCCAAGACTTAAGAGCATACAACTTTTCAGATATTTATAAACAATTTAAAATACCCCCCACAAAACAATTAAAATTCCCACATAAAAGAAAATATAGAGATAATAATACCTGGATGGCAGGTGTTTTCCATACGTTCTTATTTAATAAATAAAATAAAAGTATACATTAAGGGGCACCCGACTGGCTCAGGCTCTTGATCTTCAGTTTGTAAGTTCAGGCCCCATGCTGCGTGTAGAGATCACTTAAAAAATAAATCTTTGAAAAAAAAAAGGTATAATTTATTTAAATAAATTTTTGAGATGTTTAGAGAGAGAGCACGTGGTATGTGCAGTTGGGGGGGGAGGCGGCGAGAGAGACAGAGGATCTGAAGTGGGCTTTATGCTGACAGCACAGACAGGGCGCCTGGGGGCTCAGTCGGTTAAGCCTCTGACTTTGGCTCAGGTCATCATCTCACGGTTTGTGGATTTGAGCCCTGCATTGGGCTCTGTGCTGACAGCTCAGAGCCTGGAGCCTGCTTCAGAGTCTCTCCCTCTCTCTCTGACCCTCCCCTGCTCACGCTGTCTCTCTCTCTCAGAAATAAATAAAACATTAAAAAAAATTTTTTTAATTTCCATTTATGCTGACAGCACAGAGCCTGACATGGGCTTAAACTTGTGCACTGCAAGATCACGACCTGAGCTTAACCGACTGAGCCACCCAGGCGCCCCTGAAGTATGATTTTAAAACAATTTCATGTTTCTAGAGATTAATTCTCTGACAGCAAAACTACATAATTCTAGCAGTGCTTTAAAATTATTGATAAAGAAGTTGGAAATTAGTATTTTATGATTTCATTAAACCCTTCGATGTGTAGGAGAGTGGTGTCTCCTGCCAGAGCACTGGATTACTGAAAAGTTAAGTAGAGAAGCCACGCACATCTTCTGTTTAAAATAAGGAACCCCCTGGAACTGTACAGTAATAAATAATTTCACACTAAGATCGAGGATACCCTTAAATTATATGTGTATATTTTATAGTAATATTAGCAAATACCAAAATCTACATTATCTATTTAAAAGATCCACAGGAGGGGCGCCTGGGTGGCTTAGTCGGTTGGGCGTCCAACTTGGCTCAGGTCATGATCTCATGGTTCATGGGTTCAAGCCCTGCATCAGGCTCTGTGCTAACATTTCAGAACCTGAAGCCTGCTTTGGATTGTGTCTCCCTCTCTCTCTGCCCCAGCCTGCTCACACTCTGTCTCTCTCTCTCTCAAAAATAAGTAAATGTTAAAAAGAAATTTTTAAAAATTAAAGATCCATAGGAGGTTTTTGTATATTTGTTCTCTATACTGTAAATATAGCATATGTGAAAAGATATTGGAAAACATAACAAAATAAACTCTCATTCTTTTTCAAGCATATCAAAATTAGTTCTTTAAAGAAGAACTTCTAGCAAGACATAGACAATATTTGGAACCAAATAAAGGAATCTAAGTACGAATACTATTAAGTTTAAAAACCATAAGAAAATACCATAAATAATATACCATAAATAATTTTATGCCAATAAACTTGAAGCTGAGATGAAATGGAAAAATTTCTAAAGGATATAAACTATCAAAATTAACTTAAGAAATAGCAACCCTATTTATGTCAATAACAGTTAATGAAGTTGAATTTGTAATCTAGGCTTCCCCCAGACTCCTTAAAAAAAAAATGACATTAATCCCAAACTCTTTTACAGGAGATTCTTAAAGTTTTTCAGAGAAATTTTTAGTTTTCAGGCTAAAATAATGTTCTTACCCAAATCCAATGGTAATGGTAGTACCAGAAAAAAAAAATGGGACCAATCTTAGGTATAAACAAATAATCCAAAATAAAGTAGTGGCAAATTGAATGTGATAGTATATTAAAAATAAAGTCATGATTACTACGGTGCTTCACCATCTAAAAAAGTCACAGCAGCTGGAGAAAAGTATTTTACTAAATCCAATTTGGTAAATTCTTGATTCAGAAACTCATGATTTAGAAAACAAAACCCAACAAACTGAACAAATATTACATGGAAACTTCCTTGGCCTGATAAAAGTTGAAACATAAAACCTGAGAAGCGTTCATATTTGAGACAAAAATGTGAAAAGATGTCACCATCTCCACATTGTGCCCGGAGTGCTGGTCAGTACAAGAAAAGGAAATAACAGGAGTTAGAATTAGGGAGGAAGAAACAAATCAATCCTAAATAGCATATGATATGGTTATATGTTATGTAGAAAATCCAAAGGAGCCTCCTAACTCTTCGAACTAGTAAGGGCTTTCTAACCGGTTTCTGGATACAAGGTCAATCTATAAAAACAATGGTCCCTGGGTCCCTGGGTGGCTCAGCTGGTTAAGCATCCAACTTCGGCCGAGGTCATGATCTCGCGGTTCAGGAGTTCCAGCCCCGCATCAGGCTGTATGCCGGCAGCTCAGAGCCTGGAGCTGCTTCGGATTCTGTGTTGCTCTCTCTGCCCTTCCCCTGCTCATGCTCTGTCTCTCTGTCTGTCAAAAATAAGTAAACCTTTGAAAAAAAAATTTTTTAAGAGGAAGAGAAAACAATGTTCCTAAGTACCAACAATAACCAATCAAAAGTTATAATGAAAACACTATTTGGGGTGGCGCCTGGGTGGCTCAGTCGGTTAAGCATCCAACTTCGGCTCAGCGCATGATTCCACAGTTCATGTGTTCATGCCCCGCGTAGGACTCTGTGCTGACAGCTCAGAGCCTGGAGCCTGCTTCAGATTCTGTGTCTTCCTCTTTCTCAACTCCTCTGCACCCTCAAATAAATATTTTTAAAAAATTAAAAAAACTATTTAGAACAAAAAAATAGAACCGGTATAAATTAGGAATAAATCTAACAAAAGATGTGTAAGACCTTCAGTCACACTATCCTAACACACTATCGAAGGGCATAAAGAGGGTCAGTGTTAGTGGCTCAGTTGTGCTTATTGACGGGGACACTAGTTTATAAAGAGCTAAATTTGATCCGACTATAAATTTCATGCAATTCCAATCAAAATCAAGTCTCATTTTTTGGAACTTAACAAGCTCTACCTAAATTTCATATGGAACAGTCTAGACAAGCATGCAGAACAAAGTTGGGAGACTTGTCCTAGTCAAGTATATCTAGACAATCAAGTATATCCAGAACTGTGCCCTGCTGGTTGGTGCGATCAGTTGCCTTCTTCTGGAGATGGAAAACAATTCACATGTTGTTCAGTCTGAAACTTCAGAGGTTTGGTTTTCTCCTCTTTTATGCATCTCTGTGTGGTTGAGCTTTTCCCATTGCTGTGACTGATGAATTGTAAGTGGCAACAAGCTGCTTTTAAAAGCCTAGTTCCCATCTTGCTGCTTTGTCTTAGAAGCTCAGACAACGCTACATGTTGGAGTTGAGGTTATAGAGTAAAAGAGGAAAGGGGCTTTTGTTATTTTGAAATCTGTTTCCTTTTTTTTTTTAAATGTTTTATTTATTTCTAGGAGAGAGAGAGAGAGACAGCGTGAGCAGGGGAGGGTCAGAGAGAGAGGGAGTGACAGTCTCTGAAACAGGCTCCAGGCTCCGAGCTGGCAGTCAGCACAGAGCCCGACGCAGGGCTCGAACCCACGAACCGCGAGATCATGACCTGAGCAAAAGTCGGACGCTCAACCGACTAAGCCACCCAGGCGCCCCAAAATCTGTTTCCTTTTTAAAGAGACCAGAATTATGGAAGAATTGTGGTACGTACAGAATCCCATAGATGAGGCCCCATGGCATCTGGGAATGACTGTTGTAAATGTGAAAGCTTGAAATAGGCACATAAAGTATGAAGCTAACGGAGAAGTGTTTCCACCTGCTAAAAAGATAATTAGATAAGCCATCTTTCATTGTATCATATTTGTGACAGGTTCAGCCTCCTGTGTTCTTTTAAATTTGTGCCAAGTCAGGGAGGACGAAAATTAGCATTTGGGCCACACTGTCTAGTACCAAACCTTAGCAGACATCACTAATTGAACACTGACCTCTTTCTGGCTAAGCCTGTATGAGACCCTCATAGTCCCACTCAGCAGTGTTTCAGCAGTCCACAGTTAACACAGGGTTAACCTGCCTAGCCGTGCCTCATGTTATGTTACGTCCAGCTTACAGTGTCCTATGCTGTTACAAAAGGGAATCAAGTAAAACACAAGTGACGGTTTTTGGATATTATTCTCCCAGAGTCTTAACTAAAAGTTGCATTTCCTACTAATTGGCTGTTTTGTAAGCGTCTCCTTCTGTACTCAACCTCCAAATGCTAGAGTACCTGCGGCTTGGTCTTCAGCCTCCTTGCCCTTCAACGCTGCCCTTAGAGAATCTCAGTCCAGCGTCAGGGTTTGATGATGACCCCGGATGGTTATCTCCAGCCTTGACACTCGCGTGTCTAATAGATGTCTTCCCCTTAACGTTCCCAAACAGGACTCGTGATTTCCACGCCTTTCCCAGGCCTGTACCTCCTCTGGTCTCCCCATCTTCATAAATGGCTGTTCCCTTCGTCCTGTGCAGGGCAGAAACCTTGGCCTCGCCTCAGCACTTCCCCTCCGGAGCCCTTCCTCCGCCTGGGGTGCATGTCCCCCACGCCTGGTGTCACCGTCTCGGGAGGCCGCCGTCCGCGGCAGCCCCG
>NW_027531912.1:122948-128014 GCF_008692635.1 Crocuta crocuta
CCCTGCCCCCAGCTCCCGCCCTCCCGCCGCTGCTGCTCCTCCGGAAGCCCCCAGCCCAGGGTCCTCACCCGCCGTCCAGGCCCCCGCCAGCAAGCCGCCCTCGGGGGCCTCGCCCAGCGCCCCCAGCCCTCCCGCTCAGGCTCAGAAACGTGAGCTTTGTCTCTCATCCGTGCCTCCCTCCCGGCCGGCCTCCGGGCGGACTCACATCCTGCTTTATTTTTGTCTCCAGACCGTGTCTCCTTTCTGCCCTTGCTTTTTCCACGTGCCATTCGGCCCGGGCCTTCAGCACTCACTTGCAGATTATCGCTCTTCCGGAGTCCCCACGGGCTGCCGGCGGGGCCCCTTCTTTCCTGAACAGCACTGCGAGCCTCTCTCCCCGCTCTCCGAGGGTCTAGCGGCCCTCGGTGTCCTTTCCTTCACTGTCCCACCGGGGCTCGCGGCATGTCTCCTGTGTGCCGAGGCGGCCATTCAAACCCATCACGTCCTGAAACCAGTTCTCATGGATTCCCATTACCAAGGGAATGTTCTGGCCTTGAAATACACTNTCCCTGCCTGAATGTTCTCCTATCAATACCCGTTTTCTCTGGGACCCCTCCGCACGTGTGTAGCCCCCGGCCCCCTGAAGTCTCCTGTCTCCACACACAGATTTCAAGATAGAGGCCCTGTTTTTACTTCCACGGTGTTCAACAGAACCCGTGGCCTAGAGCTGAGTACAGGATTGTCGCTGAATAAATAGCCATCGATTGATCCTAAGGGACACTTAACACCTCCTGAAGGCCAAGGGGAAACCACAGGACTTTGAACGGGGAAGGAGAACTGTCTGAAGAACGGCAAGCAGCCGCGTATAGACTCCAGCCTGGGATCTTGTTCTGTAGTAGTGTCGGAATCAAAGTTTCACTAGACAGGGGCGCCTGGGGGGCTCAGTCGGTTAAGCGTCCGACTTCGGCTCAGGTCATGATCTCGCGGTTCGTGGGTTCAAGCCCCGCGTCGGGCTCTGTGCTGACAGCTCAGAGCCTGGAGCCTGTCTTCGGATTCTGTGTCTCCCTCTCTCTCTGACCCTCCCCTGCTCACACTATCTCTCTCTCAGAAAGAAATAACACATTTTTTTAAAAAACCAAAGTTTTCACTAGATAAAAGTAAAAATTAAATGTTTCGTGGAGATGATTAATGTCCACATCCAAGTAATATAGGACCCCACAGCCACTGTTGGAGAGCAGTGACCTGTGAAGTGCTCAGGAGTGTAGCCCAGTGCTCTGTAATTCGATCTCGCGCACCTTACGAAGTTAAGCACTCAGCACTGGAAGCTTTCAGGAGCCCCTCTGGTTTTGTCCTGAAAGGGCCCAACACGTTGACAAGAAGAATAAGTCCGTTTTCTCCTTCCAAGCAGAAAGGTATTTCATGCACTCACCTCGTGTTCGTCTCACCTGATGTCAGCCCTCAGTGGACGGTGCGGTTTCCTGTTGTCCGTCGTTCGTGCTTACTTAGGCAGCAGAGGCTTGCTGTTCCGAGAGGGCTTCACTCTGCCATCATTTTCCTAATTACTGAACTGGGACGAACAATAGGCTAAGGTGGTAAACCACCTTGAGAACGTCTGCATGGCATCTGGAGCAGACAGACTATGATGACTCTGAAGGGAGGTGGATGCCACCACGCCTACCATGGAGTCTCCCATTGCCATCTGACCTTGACCCGCGCTGCAGGCCTTGTCATAGATATTCAGTCCTCTGGTTAATTTTTTTATTCATTCATTCCTGTATTTTCCAGAAGGAGACCCCAACCGTGAAGTGTGGTGGTGGTAAGACTCAGCGGTGAGCAGCAGGATACACAGAGCCCAGCCCCTGCTTTGGGGGAGCCTGGTAGACTGCCCGGGCCGGAGAGTCCAGCTTAAGCTCTGAGGCCTCAGTGATAACCGTTGTCAGGCTCTGTGGTGCATCTCCGAGAGCCCAGGATCACTCTCCAGTCTGCCATTGGGCTGATGTCACATGTATGGTGTCTGTCTTTTGTGTACTGATCAGGGACATGATTAAAGAGATCGAAGGAGTAGACACCGCAATGAAAGAACAATGAAAAAAGAATCCGATTTTTTCAAAACCTAGAACTGAAACATGAGTCATGGTCACTAATCCTTTAGGACAATAAATGCAATAAGTTGTTATAGAAAATGCAAAGAAGTGTGAAAAGAGAATTCTACTAACACTATGGTTTAAGTATCATTCTCGCTCTTCCTTTGCATGTGGGAACGTGTGGGAAATAGCCGGTAGCAGGCTGTGGTTTTGTGTTAGGTTTTTGTCATATATCAGTATAGCATGAATGTATCTTCATTAATGATCTTAAAAGTTACATCTAATGAATACTAAAAGTAGTTATGAATCAATCAGAGCTTGCCATGTGTGCCTGGACTTACCGCGTAAATAATTGAAGAGCGTGTAGGAATTGTCTGCGAGCAACAGAAATCCTAACTTGAACAAATAGGGTTTTCTCCCCTCACAACGTCTGGAGCTTGTGTTGGGGTTGATTCAGCAGGTCCGTCGTGTCACAACAGAGGCCTTGGGACTTCCTTGCCCAATCCCTCGTGCTTGCAAGGCGGCTGCCCACTCCAGGCGTCGCATCTGTCCTCGGCAGGGAAAGACGGGGAAAGTGACAGCAAAGGACATCTGCCCCAAGTTCCCAGCCAACTTCTTACACGTCCCTGGGTACCACAGGAGGTAGGACAGCAAGAGTTTCCCTTCCGACCACGTTACAGCAGGCGAGGGGGAGGAGGGCGGGCGTGGGAGCCGGGTCAGCCAGTCCCGAGGCCAGCCGCGGGCTCTGTTATGTGTTTAACTGCTCATCCTTAGTGAGCACTTCTGTTTCCACGATTCCTTCTTATAAATAATTCACGGTCAATATCCATGTTCATCCGTCCATCAGAATCTCTGATTATTCCCTCGCTATGATGTCCCAGGAGTAGAATTACAGGTTAGAGGTAACATGATTTTTTTTAAAGTTTATTTATTTTGGGGAGAGAGAGAGAAAGCACCACCGGGGGAGGGACTGAGAGAGAGGAAGGAGAGACTCCCAGCCTGGCTCCGCACAGCCTTCGCACGGCCTCGTGTGGGGGCTCAAACTCACAAAATTGAGATGAGGTCACCCATGAGGAGATCGTGACCTGAGCCGAAGTCAGACACTTAACTGAGCCACCCAGGCGCCCCAAGGAACCACGGTTTTTATATCTCTTCTTATATATTACTAAACTCCTTTCCAGAAAGACCTTGTCATTGTGTGCAATCACCATGCACACATGGCGTGAGCCATGGGCTCCCCCGCGGGCCCCCCCCCCCCCCCCCNGGATTTACTGAGCTTTCGCACCTGCCAGAGCACCGGCTAAGCACGCAGATGGGAACGTGATTCTGTAGTTGCGCTCAGAGGGCCTGATATCATTTTAAGGGTCCCTATCTAAAAGTGTTTTGCAGCACCTGGACCTAAAGAACTCTGGAGAGGCTGAGCCACCAAAGAAGAGTCACAAGATGCCACAGTCAGTCACCCTACCCGCCTCGTCTGATTGACTAATTGAATTAATGTTTCCCTGGCCCCATGTTTCTCAACAGGTGCACGATGGACATTTGGGGCGGGCCAGTTCTTTACTGTGGGGGACACCCCCAATCATTACGGAACACTTTGCCTCCCTGGCCCTGCAGGGAAATGCCAGCAACACCTTCCAGGCTCTGTGACGAGCAGACCCTCCCTCGTGGCGTCATGTGCCCCCAGCCTTGTGGGGAGAGCCTCCCAGGCACATGGCGTGGACCCCTTGTCGGCACACGATGCTGTGCTGGGCCAGGCGGAACTGTCCAGGGAAGGTGGCAGGAAGAAGAATACGTTTCCCACGCTGGTACTTTCTTACAGACTTCCAGAAATGCCAGTTGCCCAGCTGTTCTGCCTGCAGACATCAAGGGGGAAAGGATGCACACGCAGGCCCCAACCTCAGAGCTAGAGTTAAGGAGAAAGTCCACAAGCAGTCAAGGTGGTTAAAGGTGGCTTTCTGGAGAAACTCTGCAGGCTGTGCCTGTCCAGGGACAGTGAGGAGACAGGACGCCATTGGCAGCTGAGCAAGGCAGGAGGGGTGGGGAGATGGAGAGAACCTCCTGGAATGTAAAGGGGGCAGCAGCTGTTAAGCCAGGGCCATGATAAGAGGGAAGAGAAAACACAGGGCACCCGTGTCAGCCTGAGCTGGCCACCCTTGGGAGAGTGGAGGTCAGTAGGCCAGTGCCTGGCCCGGGGCCAAGTTTAAGTTGAAGAAACAGCACGCGCAAGGGCATAAAGGCCGTTTCAGGGACCACAAGGAGCTTGGTATCCCCAGACTGTTAGACCAGGGACTGATGGGCGGTACCCACGGTCAAGGCTTCTGTCCTGTGCCCCAGAGGAAACCTTCAGCGGAGTGGAGGGAGGGGCGGGGCTCGAGGCAGAGATGCCGGTTTGAGACCTCAGGACAGTCTGGCGTTTAGGAGAAGCAGGATGTCATCTAGAACGGTTCCCTGTCACCTGACATCCTTCGTGCAAGAGTGAGTTGTTGCACGTTCAGCAATTAAGTTTCTAAATTAAAATATTTCACCTTCTAAGAAAATGCCAAATAGAACAGATGCCAGTCACAATAGGGTCAGGGAGGCTGGTAGGCGATGTGAAGAGGGATAATTCTCCAAAGACCTCAAATGACCAAAACCAAGGGCTGGAGGTTTATTCCGAGAGTCAACATTTGTTTCTTTAGATCATGGTGAGTAAAGTTCTGTTTGTTGATCTGTCTGCACACCAATTCATAACAATTAATATTCTTAAACATTTTAAAATTCAAAACGAGACGAGCGCTCCTTGGTGCCGCTGGAGCTGGTAGATACACTTGCCGCCTGGACGGCGCCCCTTGCGCGGAGAACGGCAGTGAGGAGAACTTGCCGTTGCCGTTGGAAGGGCCTGGCCTGTTTCAGCAGCAGCGACACGGAGGACGCCTTCTAACCTCGGTCCCCTGCAGCCGAGGACCACTGCTGCCTTCACCGAGGGGGCCCGCGGGCCTCCCCTCCCCCCCCCCCCCGCCCGCC
>NW_027531912.1:128034-161820 GCF_008692635.1 Crocuta crocuta
CTGCCCTCCCCCGGGGGGCCCGCGGGCCTCCCCCCCCCCCCCCCCAGCGTCTAGCAAGCAGCTCACCGCGCGTGGCCCAATGACCGTCGTCCCATCGCAGATGGAGACACAGGGTTTAAGGGCTTAGGTCACCTGTGGGCATCTGGTTCGTGGCCGCACTGGGTCGTGCAACAGTAGCTCCAGTTACATCGGCGCTGCGGGCGTTCATCTAACCTGCTGAGCGCGGTGGTGGGAAGACACACGCGCGCACACACGAGGGCACACGCACGCACGCACCCAAACACCCACACCCAGACGCACGCGCATGCACACACCTGCACGTGCGCAAAGGAGTGCTCGCGCGCGCGCACGCACGCACGCAGAGACACACATGCACTTGCACACGCACACCACCGCGGCGCGCCCCGGCACGCGCGCGGAGACGCACACGTGCTCTTGCACACGCACCCTTGCACGCGCGCGCTGTAGCCGGCTCTGCAGCGCCCCCGTCGCCTGGAGGCGGGGGCCCGGCTTCCCAGGGGAGTGACCCCCCCGGCGCGGGGCCCGGCCCCGCCTCCCCACTAACCGGCGGTGTTCCCTTGCAGGTTAGCAATCCGAAGCGATGGGCGACTGGAGCTTCCTGGGGAGGCTACTAGAGAACGCGCAGGAGCACTCCACGGTCATCGGCAAGGTTTGGCTGACGGTCCTGTTCATCTTCCGCATCCTGGTGCTGGGCGCCGCCGCCGAGGAGGTGTGGGGCGACGAGCAGTCGGACTTCACGTGCAACACGCAGCAGCCCGGCTGCGAGAACGTGTGCTACGACAAGGCCTTCCCCATCTCGCACATCCGCTTCTGGGTGCTGCAGATCGTGTTCGTGTCCACGCCCACGCTCATCTACCTGGGCCACGTGCTGCACCTCGTGCGCATGGAGGAGAAGAGGAGAGAGNTGTACCGCTGCGACCGGTGGCCCTGCCCCAACACGGTGGACTGCTTCATCTCCCGGCCCACGGAGAAGACCATCTTCATCGTCTTCATGCTGGCCGTGGCCTGCGTGTCCCTGCTCCCCAAAGTGCTGGAGANGAGCCTCTGCGCAGCCCGCAGAGTCACAGACGCCCCGAGCACTATCTCTGGTTGATACTTTTAACTTAGAGTTGAATTTCATTTGGGATATTTGCCAAACGGCACTAAAAAAAGATTTAGAGCGAGTCCCTAGACTCTGTCATCTGAGTTTCTGAAATTGCCTGTGAAGCCCGGAATACCAGACCGTGTGCTTCCTGACAAGTGACGATGAGCAGCTCCCCTCCGGGGGCACAGGTGCAGCGGGCGGGAGCCACAGAGGCTGCTGGCGAGAGAGCAGGTAGACGGGCAGCGACACTGGAGGTAATTTTTAACCAGTTGAGGAAATTGAAATACAGGTGTGGCAGGTATGCCTTAGGTATTTATTTTTTAAATGCTATTTTGTGCTTTGATCTGAATTGTACAGGCATGCCTATTTCCGCCCCCCCCCCCAACTTTCTTTCAGGAGAAAGGAGAGAAAAATAGTACTATTAAATGAATGCTCACCGAGAGGATGCTGACTTGTCCCGTTACATACTCGGAAAGATTTGGACTTTCTTTTAAAAGAAATTCTTCGACCTCATGCATCAGCTACTTGCGACGAGAATGTACTATATAAAACAAGAGCAGGGAACATTTTGAGTGCATTTCGAGTACTTGAAGTTGTGAAGTTTTTGAATGGGAGGTTTAAACAGTTAACCAGTCTTGCCAGAAAAACGGTTTCTACAGACGAATCAACGACCGACGTTTTTTTAAGAGCACAGAAGCAAAACAAAACAAAAACCTCTTAGAGTTTCCTAACCATTGTTTGTGGGCAGCCTGTTTGCTTCTAAAGTGTAAATAAAAGTATCTGGGTTTTACTTCCTGTGTAAGTGCATGTGCTGATTTCGGACGTGTACCCCGTGTGTCGCCCCTGCAGCTTGCTGCACTGACGGGGAAGGCCGCCGGTCTGCGTGGCTGTGGCTGGAAGGCGCCAGAATTTTCTGTACTGCACACTCTGCTGTCGTGTCTTAGTCTGTTTGTTTATAAACCGCTGAACAGTAGTAATGCTGAGCCTGGTCCATCTCACACCCCAGCTTCCGCTGAGTATCGTCAGCCCTTACTCAGCAAAACGCCAGACACTTTCCAACTTGGTTCCTTTCTTTTCATGAATTAACTCCAGTTTCCTGATGATTTATCTGGGGCCACACTCCGAACGTACTTGGGGTTTTGTGTCGTAAAGAGTGACCCACCAGCATCTGATGGAAAGTCTGGTTCCCAGTCTCAGGTTAAGGTGTGGGGCTAGTTCGGTAGAGCGTCACGCTTGCTGCAGAACGGACCGGACAGTCGCCTCTCCTCGCCCTGAAAAATGCTGATTTCCCGTAGGTAGGCTCTCCGCCTTTCTCAGACGGATGTGAGCCTTCCAGAAAACTATGTTCTCCCGAGCCTGGCCGTGACCAGCGCCAGTGTAGATGCAGAGGAGAGCCGTTCCCGCACCGCACGCAGTAGGCCTTGGGCGGGAGGGCCTCGCTGTGCTGGCTGAGGCTGAGGGGGGCCGCCAGAAAACCCCAGTCTGAAAAGCATTCTGACCAAAAAAAAAAAGAAAAGAAAAGAAAAACTTTGCTCACAATTGCAGTTAGTAGACAGTCAAAGTCCTTGAGGGGATGTGAACATGTGAACACAGGTTCTTCAAATCCTACCGTTATAGATGCTTCCGATCTACCCAGGATCTAGTTTAAGTGGCACTGGAGATGAGGATGAGAACTACGGTTATATTTAGTTTTCACATTTTATTTATTTTTTTCATTTTTTAAGTTTTTACATTTTAACATTGGATTTTATTCACCGTATGTTGATGAAGATGCCAGTATTGTGAATTGGCCGCAGTCTAATTGACCCATTTAGTGCATGGGTAAGAGTGTGAATTAGATTCATCTCCTTGAAAAGCACTAATTTGTAAAGAAGTAAAATTCTGCCATACAACAGGGCCGGCGCTGTTTTCTCAGGGGTGTGTTCTGATTTCAATTCACTTAAAGTATCACAGCATGTGTTACATTATGTCGCTATTTGAGGTATCCCGGACCCTGGAAGCTAGAGTCCTTCTCTGCCGTGCGGGGGTGGGCAGCATTTCTGTCACTGTAAGCATTAGTAAGTGCAGTGGGATAGAAGTCACCTCTCCCTATGGTTAAGATTCCAGATACATTTTCCCTAGCCTGTTAACTATTTGGAAATTTCACTGAAATTCTTTTTTCCTGATTTAAGGGAAAAATTTTAATTCCATAAGCTTATTTTAAAACTCAAATGCTCTACCTAATAATTTTACACGTTATCTTTTTTAAATTTACATCCAAGTTAGTTAGCACATGGTGCAATAATGATTTCAGCAGTAGAATCCAGTGATTCATCCCCTGCATATAACACCCAGTGTCCTCCTTAATGCCCCTCCCCCATTTAGCCCATGCCCCCTCCCACAACCCCTCCAGCAACCCTCAGTTTGTTCTCTAAGAGTCTTTTATGTTTTGTCCCTTTCCCTGTTTTTATATTATTTTTGCTTCTCTTCCCCTGTGTTCATCTATTTGATATCTTAAATTCCACACGAGTGAAGTCATATGATATTTGTCTTCCTCTGACTAATCTCACTTAGCATAACACCCTCTAGTTCCATCCGCGTTGTTGCAAATGGCAAGATTTCATTCTTTTTGATTGCCAAGTAATATTCCATCATATCAGATACATATATCACATCTTTAGCCATTCATCAGTCGATGGACATTTGAGCTCTTCCCATACTTTGGCTATTGTTGATGGCGCTGCTGTAAACTTTGGGGTGCGTGTGCCCCTTTGAAACAGCACACCTGTTATCCTTTGGATAAATACGTAGTAGTGCACACGTTATCTTTTAATCTGCAGTATACAAGACAATCACTTTTTGCATCTGTTTTCGGAAGCTCAGTTATCTCGTTGACACTACGTAATGTGTGATAGTTCTAAAATGTCAAGCATTACTAATCCATCCCCAAATCTATGTGTTAAAATTCTAAAACATTTTTTCTATAATCGTTCCCTTTCTCCTTTTTAAGCTTCATTTTACTGAATTTTTGTTTTCCCATGAAATTAACAAAAAAGATACCTTAAGTTTAAAAAGGAAATAGAAAGGGGGATAGGGCAAGCCAGAATATTTCTAATCCCCCCTGGCTCTCCTTGGGCGGTAAGTAAGTGGCTAGGTTGTGGATTTCTTTTGCAGTAACACCTAGAATTAGAACTATGAATACAATTCACACATCCTTAAAAAATTAACTTCATGGATTTAGGTCTCTTTTCAGTTTTTTCTATTAATACTTTAATTCCTTTTTTCAGAAAAATCCCTTTTCTGAATTTTTTTCTTCTCCTATTTGCAACATGGATTTATGGATCTCCACCAAATAAATTCTTTCTTTCTTTCTTTCTTTTTTTTTTTTTTTACAGATAGTTTATTGTCAAGTTGGTTTCCATATAACACCCGGTGCTCATCCCCACAAGTGCCCTCCTCCATGCCCATCCCTCCTCCCCCCCACATCCATCAGTCCTCAGTTGTTCTCAGCATTCAAGAGTCTCTCATGGTTTGCCCCTCTCCCTTTCCCCCACCATTTCCCCCCTTCTTCTCCCCCACGGTCCTCCGTTAAGTTCCTCCTAATCCTCCTATACAAGCAAACATATGATATTTATCCTTTTCTGCCTGACTTATTTCGCTCAGCATAATACCCTCAAGGTCCATCCATGTTGCTATCCACCAAATAAATACTTATAAAAAGTGTTGCATGATTTCAAAGGGTGTTTTGTAAAGATCAGTAAATTACTGCCTCCACCCCACCCCCACCTCCATGGAATCCTTGATATTCTCTCTCTCTCTCTCTCTCTTTTTTTTTTTATGTTTATTTTTGAGTGCAAGTGGAGGAAGCGGAGAGAGAGAGAGAGGGAGACACAGAATCCGAAGCAGGCTCCAGGCTCTGATCGGTCAGCACAGAGCCCGATGCGGGGCTTAAACCCGTGGACCGCAAGATCATGACCTGAGCTGAAGTCGGACGCTTAACTGACTGAGCCACCCAGGCGCCTCTAGTATATTTTCTTAATAACTTTATGTTTATTTTTTTAAAGTTTCTTTATTTAATCTCTACACCCAACATGGGGCTCAAACTCATGACCCTAAGATCAAGAGTCACATGCTTTTTCAACTGAGCCAGCCAGGAGCCCTCTAATAAACTTTTAAATACAGTATAACACATAGACATTGTTCATTAAAGTCCAAAAATGTTATTTCTCACTCTAATTTTATATTATTGCACTGCAAAGCTGAGGTTTGCACACTCTAAGATTTCTTATTCCTCAAAATGTTTCTTCTCTTTGCATTATAGAGTGCCTTAGCTGACTTTCTATGGTCAGTGAGGAATTAAATAGTACTGAGAGCAGTGCTCTGTTTCTAGTATTATATTTGAAGATGTTGGTATGTAAATGTAATTTAGATCATAATATTTAGAAAACTCTTATAAAACTTTTTTGTGCATAGTATAATAGCTTTCCTAACTAAACTGTAACTGAAAATAGGCGTTTTGTAAGCTAAGAAATAAAACGTGGCCTTAAATTTAAATCACCAGCTCCTGGTTAATTTTTATTGATGGAATCCTTGAGCAGGTTTTCAAAGTATAACTTTTCATCCACATAGAATAAGGAGCGATAACCTTCCCTACAAAGGAAGCTTGAGAAGTGTCTGCAGCGGCTGCTCTGGTCGCAGGGGCTTCGGCGCTTCCGGGGGTTTCGGCCAGAGGTCGGGCGCCCGGTGCCCCGCGCCCCGCCCTGCGCCGCTGGCATGGGGTTCAGGGGCGCAGAGGCCCCCTGCGTGCGAGCCCGGGCCACCCTTCCTGGGGACTTTCCTGTATGTAAGCGGCTCTCCGCGGGCCCGAGGCGGGCAGTGCCGCGGCCTTACGTTGACACGCTCCCGCCTTACAAACCCACTTCGGCACGATTTCCAGGGTTTGGCAAAAAGTGAGAGGCGCCCGGCCGCCCCGAAGGGCCTGGAGTAACACCACGTCCCAAACTCGCCCCCCGGACACGAACTGACGACAGGCTCCCCGCGTTTGAGGCCCCAAGTGCTAATGCCTGTTGTGCATGGAAGTTCTGGAAAGAGGCCGCGCCCACCNTGCGGCCTCCGTGAGGCCCCTAAGTTAGCGGGCAGCCCCCGCTGGGGACACCCGAAGTCCCTAAGACAGCCGGCCCTGCCCCGGGCCCGCCGACCGGGTCTCAGACCGGGGCCCGCAGTCCACACCACTGCCTTCCAGCCGTGTGACTGCAGGGAAGCTCTTCCGCCTCTGACGGTGTTGACGGTTTTCGCGTCCGAAAAATGGAAATAATTTGTGAAGAAGAAGAGAGAATGGACAGCGCACTTGCACGTGCCCGACCCGTAACAGCGCTTCGGCAGCCTCAGCGACAATAAATGCAAGCGAGCCTGGCCGAAATGTTCCCGGGCCTGCACAGGGTTACCTTCTACCTTGTTTGTTTGTTTGTTTGTTTTACAAATAGTTTATTGTCAAGTTGGTTTCCATNCCTTCTACCTTTATTTTAAAACACAACAGTTTTGGGGCGCCTGGGTGGCACAGTGGGTTGAGTGTCCGACTTCGACTCAGGTCATGAGGCTTAGGTCATGATCTCCTGGTTAGTGGGTTCGAACCCTGCGTCAGGTTGGGTGCTGACAGCTCAGAGCCTGGACCCTGTTTCGATTCTGTGTCTCCCTCTCTCTGTGTTCCTCCCCTGCTCGTGCTCTGTCTCTCAAAAATAAATAAACATTAAAAAACATTAAACATTAAAAAAAAAAAGTTTTACACACACAACGGAATAGTATTCAGCCCTAAAAAAGGAAGGAAGTCCGGTCACAGGCTACAACAAGGATGAACCTCGAGCACCTACGCTAAGTGAATAAGCCAGTCACAGAAGGACAAATACTGACTGGCTGCGCTGAATGGTCTCCCTCGTAGGCGGACGTGATGGGGAGGCAGAACGGGGGACAGCACAGCTGTGGAAGGCGACAGCTTCTGGGGCTGCTGCTGGGGATGGCTGCACGCGCTTCGAATGCACTCAGTACCGCTGGCGGGCAAAGTAGATGGTCAAGTTTATGGTATGTGTCTTTGGCCATAATTAGAACTGTATATATTTTTTCAAAAGCTAAAAAACATTTTAGGTTGAACTAAAAATACACGTACTTGGCACAACACCTAAGCATACAATACAGCGCATGCATTTGAACACATGTAGGTAAGCAACACACAGAACAAGAAACAGAACATTTCCTTATTCCAGAAGTCTCCCTCCCCTTTTTCTTTTGTACGCCACCACTTCTCACCCTTCTCTTGTCATTATTCACTCCAAACTTACTCCTTACGGAGGCGGAAGAGACCAAGGGATGGGGGGAAGGAAGGAAAACCATCCCACTGAGCGCTGGTCCTAGAAAGAAGTCAACTTTGCAAGCTCTGAACATACCCCAGAACACTACGGTTGCCCCTGATTTGGAACCTTCTTTGAGCCATTTTAGGAGTTTTCATTGCCTCTTTAGTGGGAAAAACAAAAGACTTTGTAGGTTTTTAAAAATGATTTAGAGTTTTTATTGAATAAGTTCTCAATAAACATGTGCTAAGTATTGAACAAACCAATATGAACGCCTACCTCACCACACACCACGGGAGCCAAACACATCCAAGCCCTTGGATCAAACCTTACACCTTCTGCAAGAACCTCATCTAGGTTCTAATAGGTCTAGTGAGTCCCTCAGTGAACAGGCTACAGACCCCCTTTGCCCGGAAGAGTTGATACTCATCTGTCTATGTGCAGCATTCGACTGTGTGTGATGTATCCAAACCCAAACCTGGACATTTTCCCCCTCCCGCAGAACTGCAGGTTGTATTGTCCATAATGCAGGTGGGGGCCCCACCCCCCTTCCCCGGCCATGATGGACAGGCCCGAAGGGCTTCCACTGGGTTGGGGGGCCCACCCCCCCCTCCCCGGCCATGATGGACAGGCCCAAAGGGCTTCCCCTGGGTTGGGGGGCCCACCACCCCCTCCCCGGCCATGATGGACAGGCCCGAAGGGCTTCCCCTGGGTTGGGGGGCCCACCACCCCCTCCCCGGCCATGATGGACAGGCCCGAAGGGCTTCCACTGGGTTGGGGGGCCCACCACGCCCTCCCCGGCCATGATGGACAGGCCCGAAGGGCTTCCACTGGGTTGGGGGGCCCACCACCCCCTCCCCGGCCATGATGGACAGGCCCGAAGGGCTTCCACTGGGTTGGGGGCCCCACCACCCCCCCTCCCCGGCCTTGATGGACAGGCCCGAAGGGCTTCCACTGGGTTGGGAGTTCCAACTATGGTACCAAACGCTTTTGTGTGGAATATAAGAGGTGCCCTTCCTTCTGATTTCCCCTGAAAGTGTAAAACAAAATAAATGGGAAAAAAGTAATCCTCAAAAGTCAGCCATGTCTCACACGAGCTCAGAGGAAGCATATACATTTTTATAGTACGCTTTAAGGAAACTTACTCCCTGCCACAGCCCGTGTGGACAGAAGGAAGCGAGCACCCAGGACGACGGAAGACAGGAAACAAAGGCCACCCGACACGGCAGAATGAGGGCCCGGCCCACAGGGCCCAGAGGCTCCCGGCCTCGCATCTCGTGAGATCATCCCTGGCTTGTGGTGTCTGCCGGCAGACAAATGGCGGTGCTGGTTACCGAAACATGTGCAGCAAGGCCCCCTGGGGTAAAGAATGGTCTTAAGAGCCTCCCTGAGTTGAGAATTTTATTTCCAAGCTCCTCGAAAGACATTTAGGAAGCACATTATCTCCACCTCCATTTTACCATTTCTCTAAAGTGTGTGTATTTGTGTATCAGTGTGTGAGTGTGGATGTGTGGACTCTGTTCTTCCTCGTTGCACCCTCAGGTTCGTTCTTAAAATATTCAGGGCCAAGCCAGACAAAACCTGAGGAGGCACAAAACCAAATCTGTTTGCGTGCCGCCCACATGGGCTGAGCTTCCATTTCTCTGGCTCAAAGGTGCTATGCAAACATCTCTCCCCCAGGGCACCCATCAGCTGGCGGGGGATTAGGGTGTCGTGCCGTGAATCAAGAAGAGAATGTTCAGAGAAAAGACAGTGGGTCTGGAAAGGAAGAATTTTCTTTTCCTCTCTTAAGAAAAATCCAACACTGGGGCGCCTGGGTGGCTCAGTTGGTTAAGCGTCTGGCTCCTGATTTCGGCTCAGGTCATGATCTCACTGTGAGTTGGAGCCCTGCATCCGGCTCGCACATCAGTCCAGAGTCTTCTTGGGATTCTCTGTCTCTCCCTCTCTCTCTGTGCCTCCCCCACTTGCACTCTCCCTCTCTGTCTCTCTCTCTCTCTCTGTCTTTCTCTCTCAAAAGAAATAAATAAACTTAAAAAAAAAGAGAAAAATCCAACACTAATATCATAGATCCAAGCACAAGTATGAAGGTTTCTCTTACAATGTTCACTCAAGTTTAACTTTCAGAGCCTCCCTGTTATCAGGAGGCAACCCCCTTCACCCCCCCAACCCCACCCCCTCCTTTGAAGTCTGGGAGAGCTGGTGCTATGTAAAAGATATCCGAAGGCCTGTATTCAATAACTAATTATGAAGTGTATAAGAATGTCCAGCACTATACAAACTAGAGAAGTGAGAATGAGCCTGTGTGTGAATGGATTTGTTTTATTTTATTTTACTTTATTTTATTTTATTTTATTTTATTTTATTTTACTTTATTTTATTTATTTTAGACAGTGAGCATGAGCAGGGTAGAGGAGCAGAGGGAGAGAAAGAGAATCTTAAGCAGGGTCCATGCCCAGCACAGAGCCTGACACAGGGCTCGATCTCACAACCCTGGGATCATGACCTTAGCCAAAATTACGAGTCAGCTAACTGAGCTCCATTGACTGAGCCACCCAGCTGCTCCAGAATGTTCTCCATCTTAACTGTGGTGGTGGTTACACAGATACATACATTTTTCAAGATTCATTAAGCTGCACCCTTAAAATAGATTAATTTTATAGTATATTACTTATAGCCATCAAAGTTGATTTAAAAGAAAATATGTACATATATATACATGCATACATATATATACTCAATGATTACAAAATGTAAGATTAACACCAAAATATTAGATCTTACGTTTGATTGATTCTATCATCTCTATATTTAATTGGAAATAGTTTTTGTATTTTTTTTTTATTTTTTTAGCGTTTAATTTATTTCTGAGAGAGAGAGAGACAGCATGAGCAGGAGAGGGACAGAATCTGAAACAGGCTCCATGCTCTGAGCTGTCAGCACTGAGACCGACGCGGGGCTCGAACCCACGAACTGTGAGATCATGACCTGAGCTGAAGTCGGACGCTTAACCAACTGAGCCACCCAGGCGCCCCAGTGTTTGTATTGTTAAGATAAGGCCTGAGAGATGAGGGGACAGGGAATTTCAAGCTGAGGAAGCAATCGCAGCCACGGAAGAATCGTGGCTCTTCACCAAGTGTGAAAAGGCAGAAGCAAAAAGTAAGATTGCACTTGAATTTCAGCCTGTTTGGGACCAGCTGCCACAAGAGGTGCTGGTGGACGAGCCGGAGATGGGGCCGTGCACACCTGCACGCCTGGGGGACCGTCACTGAGGAGTCCACGCGGGCGGATTCATCTCTGGCTGCTGTGACACATCGCCATAAACTTAGTGGCTTAAAACAGTGCGGGTTTATCCTCACCCAGTTCTGGAGGACGGGCGTCTGAGATTAGTTTCACTGGGACAAAGTCAAGCTCTTGGCAAGGCTGGTCCCTTCCAGAGGGTCCAGGGGAGAGCCCGCCACTCGTCTCTTCCACTTCTCCGGCACCCCCCCACCCCTGGCTGCCTCGCTGCGATCAAGACCTGTTTCCATGGTCACATCACCTCCATTCACCTCAGCGATGGTCAACTTTGCCTCTGTCCCCTCAGCCTCACGAGGTGATTAGAGCTAGGGCACACCGCGCAAGCCACGACTACCTCCCCACCTCAAAACCCTTAATTCAGAGACATCTGAAAGTCCCTGTTTCCTTTTAAGGCAATACTCTCAAATCCTGGGGACGGGGGTGTGGGCCCACGGAGCGCCACAGAGGGTCGGCCTTGGGGTTAGGGAGGCCCTCGCCATGACCTGCCTTGATTGCTGTGCGCCCAGCCTCGTCTTTCCTCAACCCCCGTACCATGAAGTGCATGAAGATACTGAAAGTGTGTTTGTTAAACAGATGGTCAACGAGCCGGAAGGGACTTGCTGGACGGGACACTCAGAGCTCCCCAGTACCTTGCCATCCCGGGCCACTGGGCTGCATCCGTCTAAATGAATCTGCATAGAGATCAAGGTAAGAACTCATCTTAGGTCCGAAGTCCAGCTGCATGAGAGAGACTCCTGGCAGGAGCCAACAGCGTGACCGCCCCAGGGCCCCCCACTCCTCCTCTGTTCCAGCTGGGCCTCACCCGATGGCCGTGAGGGTGAGGGGCCACCTTTTGCCAGAGCGACGAAAATGCTAGAGCTACTCTAGAGAGGCCTGGAAACCGGAGAGGAAAGGGGTGAAGGAGCTGGGTTGTTGGGCTGAAGAGGAAAACCTATCGCTTTCCTGTGTCCAGTTCAAGGCTGGCGTGGGAGATGACACGCAGCTGGTTGACACCAACTGGGAGAAAACTTCAGGGAGACAGAAAGGACTTTGTAGCAAGGACGGCCGTCCAGAGGGAAGCGTACTTCACCCAGCTTGGAGGTTGTCGCCCGCTGGGTTGGGGCCGCCCTGCCGGCGGGCTGTGCGTGGGCCACACTCGGGTCCCTTCCCCGCTGACACTGGGTGACACTCAGCCCCCCGAAGCAGCCCCAGCGACAGGCCAGCAGGACCCGCTGCCTGGTCAGGGGACCCCTCTGAGGGCACCGGTCCCTCTCGCCCACAGGACACCCCTCAGCGTCCCGCCATGTTCGTCAGCCGCTCCACACGGACCCTGGACACCGAATTCCTGGCTCGTGAAGCCAAACACACGGTCACTTTACGGAGTCATAAGCCCTGGCCTTTGTTATCTGGTTCTACATTCCAACATCCTTTGGGTGTGTGTAACTTAAAGGTGACTTCTTCATATTTGTCTCTATTTTCTAATTTTTTCTGAGTTTATGTTGCTTTCATAATTTTTCAAAGGCATATTTTCATTTCTGAAAGCTTCTTTAAAAATTCTTTTTTACATTTATTCATTTTTGAGAGACCTAGAAAGACAGAGCACAAATAGGGGAGGAGTGGAGAGAGAGGGAGACACAGAATCGGAAGCAGCTCCAGGCTCTGAGCTGTCCGCGTAGAGCCCGACGCGGGGCTCGAGCTCAAAACCATGAGATCATGACCCGAGCCGAAGTCGGATGCTTAACCAACTGAGCCACCCAGGCGCCCCCATTTCTGAAAATTTCTAGGAGAAATTTATTTTGAGGTCACATTTAAGAACAGAAAAACCTAAACACTAATATGTAAACAATATGTGTATATTTTTTAAGTGTTTAATGGCTATATTAGATTTGTGCGTGCATATCACACTTCAATAAAAATTTTACTTAAAAACTGGGGCGCCTGGGGGGCTCAGTCGGTCAAGCATCCGGCTTTCGCTTGGGTCATGATCTCGCGGTTCGTGGGTTCGAGCCCCGCGTCGGGCTCTGTGCTGACTGCCAGCTCAGAGCCTGGAGCCTGTTTCAGTCTGTGACTCCCTCTCTCTCTGACCCTCCCCTGCTCATGCTGTCTCTCTCTCTCTCTCTCCTAGAAATAAATAAAACATTAAAAAATTTTTTTAAAAAAAGAAAGAAAGACTAGAAGGAAGTAACAATGATTGTTTCTGGGACTACAGATGAATTTTTACTTCCCTTTTCTACAATTTCTATAATGAACTAAGACTTTTTTAAAAAGCATTTTTATTTATTTCTAGGAGAGAGAGAGAGACAGCGTGAGCAGGGGAGGGTCAGAGAGAGAGGGAGTCTCAGACTCTGAAACAGGCTCCAGGCTCTGAGCTGGCAGTCAGCACAGAGCCCGACGCGGGGCTCGAACCCTCGAACTGCGAGATCATGACCTAAGCGAAAGCCGGACGCTTAACCGACTAAGCCACCCAGGCTCCCCTGAACTAAGTACTTTTAACTTCAGATATAAAAGGGCAGATACTAGTACACACATTTGTAAGATAAAACTCAGTGGCCAGGAGGGAGCCTCCTGTGAGAAAAGCGTGTGACTTTAACGCACGGGTGTTGTCACATCTGTTATGAGAGACCCTGGGCACAAAACCTCCTCAAACCCCTGGGAGCATCGTGTCATTATTAGTCATCATTACCATTAACTAGTTACATATTTTTATATATAATTATAGTGAATGGTGGTATCCGGTTATTTCCCCCTTTTCCTGAGAAGGAGGTGGGTTGGCAGAGATGCACCTCATCCTGTTCTTACGCAGGCCGCCTAGGGCTCAGGGCCCCTCTGGGAAAACACATCCGCGTGGCCGTGGAACTTCCAGCATCGCCCGTCTCCCGCTCACAGCTGCTTGGTTAGGAAACCTGCGTCCTGGCACATCTTCTCATCCATACATGAGAATGTTCTATGCCCCCCACAAAAGAATACACTGCAATTGTCAGTCTCTATGGGACCCCAAGGGGCTGACTGAGTCAGAACTGCCTCCCCCCGCCACCTGCTCCCCCCCCNATCAAGCCAACACCCCGGGCGTCCGCCTTGCCTGGGTTCCCTCCCAGCCTTCCGAGCGGATGTAGCAATCTGTTTACACAGTCAGATGTTTTGTAAAATTTACAACAGTATTTAACCGCAGGTGGCTCAACCCCCGTGTCCCTTTCCACTCACCTCGGAGCACACCTCCCTCCCTCGCCCACGGAGGGCTGGGGGGCGTTCTAAACGGGCCTCCTCCCGGAATCCGTTTCTAAATAAACAGTTATTTTCACACCCTTCTTTTTTTAAATTAGATTTTAGCTATTTTTATTTTATTTTACTTTTTTGAGGGAGAGAGAGCACACCCACGCACACAAGCAGGGGAGGGGCAGAGGGGAGGGAGAGAGACAATTTTAAGCAGGCTCCGTGCCCAGTGCAGAGCCGGACAAGGGGCTTGACCTCACGACCTGAGCCCAAATCAAGAGTCAGAGGCTCAACTGACTGAGCCACCCAGGTGACACTTCATATCTAACCTCCTATTTGCACTTTTGCAAATACAAGCGGGTGGTCAAGTGAATCAACTCTGGAGGCAGATCCACGCTGGAATCCTGGCTCGGTGACTTTGGACAAGTGACTCCACATCCTCTGCGTAGCTCCTGTCTGTAAAATGGAGGTACCAGTGGGACCCAGGACTCAGGACTCAGGACTCAGAGCAGTGGGCGTCACTTACGTGGTCATGTTAGTATTTTTTTTTAGCGTTTATTTATTTTTGGTAGTCAGAGAGAACATAAGCAGGAGGGAAGAGACAGAGGGAGACACAGAATCTGAAACAGGCTCCAGGCGCCGAGCTGTCAGCACAGACAGAGCCGGACGCGGGACTCAAACCCACAGACCGTGAGATCATGACCTGAGCCGGAGTCGGAGGCTTAACCCACTGAGCCCCCCAGCGCTCCGGTCGTGTTAGTATTAATATTTTGGCATGTGGTCTAATTTGCACCTTCTCCATGTACGTTGGTGATGATCCTACTATCTTGCATGGTTGCTGTGAGGATTAAGAGATGATTCACACAAGGCAGCTGACATGTCCAATAAGTGAAAGTTATTTATTTCGGAAGTTTATAGCTAAGTATATAAATGTAAAAATAATTAATCTGGGGTGATTTTTTAAACCTAAAATTATATATGATCTCCCCATTTTCAATTTGGTTGCCATCCTTTTACATATTCTCTGAGTCTCACCACAGCCCTGAGAAGGAAAGATCCCTGTTTCACTGAAGGGAAGGAAGCTCGGGAAGTTTAAGTAACTTGGCAATGTTCCCATCAGACAATAAAGGGAGAGTGGACTTTGTGAGTTCCGAAACATTCTGCCTGTTGCCGCCCGTATGCGTTTTCTGTTGCTACTGCAACAAATTACCACCAATTTCATAGCTTAAGGCAACACGAACTTATTATAGTTCTGGAGGTTACAAGTCCAAAGTGAGTCTCACTGAGCCCATATCAAGGTGCTGGCAGGTTCCTTCCAGAAGCTCTGGGGAAGAATCTGTCTCCTTGCCTTTTCCCGCTTCTCTGGATGCCCTCATTCTTTGACCCCGGGCCCTTCCACCATCTTGCAAGTCAGCAATAGTTGAGTCCATGTGAGACCAGATCATTCCCACCTCCACTCCTTTCACTTTTAAGAATGCTTGTGATCACACTGGGCACCGGGCAACTTCTCTATCTTAAAGTCAGCTTATTAGAGATCTGAGTTCCATTAGCATCCTTATTTCTCCCTTTGCTGTTTCACCTACCATATCTCCAAGTTCCCGGGGTTAGGATGCGGACATCTTTGGGGGGACATGTTTCTACCTACTCCATCATCCAAAGAACCAAAGTACGGGTGGGCTCAGAAGGGGGTAAGAGAGGTAGCCAAGTATCTATAGGCCGAACGCAGTATAACTTCTCAGAAAGTTGGTTTTCTATTTTATTGCCTTTTGTTTTGCTTTGCTTTAGTCTGATTCTCATTTATGTTCTGGACTATTAGTTGTCATCTAAGCCACGTCCAGGTGTAAGAAGCATCATCATTATTAATACGGATGTTTAATACTTTTTTAAAAGTTCCAGTATAGTTAACACACAGTGTTATATTCGTTTCAGGTGTACAATATAGTGACTCCACAACTCTATACATTACTCAGTGCACATCACAATAAGTGTGCTCTTGATCCCCGTCATTTATTTTTCCCATCCCACCCCCCTCTCTGGTAACCGTCTGTTTGTTCTCTATAGTTACGAGTCTGTTTCTTGCCTCTCTCTCTTTTTTTTCCCCTTGCTCATTTGTTTTCTTTCTTAAATTCCACATATGAGTGAAATCATGTTGTATTTTTCTTTCTCTAATTTCATTTAGCATTATACTCTCTAGATCCATCCATGTTGCAAGTAGCAAGATTTCATGCTTTTTATGACTACTCTTCCACATATATATAATGGAATGTAGATATGATGGAATATTATAATGGAATATTTCATGCTTTTTATGATTGGGTAATATGCCATTACATATATATACATATATATGAAAAAATATATATAACTTCTCCTTTATCCATTCATCTATTATGGACATTTGGGCTGCTTCCATAATTTAAGCTGTTGTAAGTAATTCTGCAACAAACAGGGGTGCATACATATTTTCAAATTAGTATCTTCGTATTATTTGTGTCAATACTCAGTAGTAGAATCACTGGACCATGTGGTAGCTCTACTTTTAATTTTGGGGGGGATCCTTCATACTCTTTTCCACAGCGGCCGCACCAGTTTGCATTCCCGTCAGTGGCTCACGAGGGTTCCCTTTCCTCCACATCCTCACCAGCACGCGTTGTTTCTTGCGTTTTTTATCTTAGCCATTCTGACAGGTGTGAGGTGATAGCTCCTTGTGATTTCGGTGTGCATTTCCCTGATGGTTAGTGATGTTGAACATCTTCTTTTGTGTCTGTTGGCCATCTGCATGTCTTCTTTGCAGAAATGTCTATTTCTGCCTTCTTTGAATTATTTGGGTTTTTTGGTGTGGGGTTGTATAAATTTTTTATATATTTTGGATACTAACCTTTTATCAGATAGGTCATTTGCAAATATCTTCTCTTATTCAGTAGGTTGTCTTTTATTTTGTTCATTGTTTCCTTCATTGCACGGAAACTTTTTATTTTGCTACAGTCCCAATATTTTATTTTTGCTTTTGTTTCCTTTGCCTCTGAAGACGTATCTAGAAAAATGTTGCCACAGCTGATGTCAGAGAAATCACTGTCTGTGCTCTTTTCTAGGACTCTTTTGGTTTCGGATCTCACATTTAGGTTCTTAATCCATTTTGAGTTTAGTTTTGTGTGTAGTCTAAGAAGATGGTCCAGTTTCATTCTTTTGCGCGTAGCTCTCCAGCTTTCCCAGCACCATTTGTTGAAGAGACTGTCTTTTTCTCATTGTATATTCTTACCTCTTTTGTTGAAGATTAACTGATCACATAATTGTGCGTTTCTTTCTGGACTCTCTATTCTGCCCGGTTGATCTGTGTGTCCATATTTACCCACACCACCCAGCGCAGTCTACAGAGTCAGTGCAATCCCTTTGGTGCAAACACCAATGGCATGTTCCACAGAACCAGAGCAAATAACCCTAACGTTTGTACGGAACCACAAAAGTAATCTTGAAAAAGAAGAACAAAACAGGAGGTAGCACAACCCCGGACTTCCAGATACACTACAACGCTAAAGTCATCAACACAGAGTGGGAGACCCTGAACACTTCGGGATGATCAGACCCGCCTGCTGCGCTGATTCCTAAGTGTACGAGTTCTAGTCTCCCCTCCGCCACGGCGCCAGCTTTGCAAGACCGCTGTAGAGGGTTCTGGCATCGCCCTCTCTGCTCCTTTCCTCTCTCCCTCTCTCTCCGTCCTCCCTCCCTCCTCTCCTCGGTCTGGTTTCCGGCTTTTCATCAACGCTTCTATTCTCGTCCTAGCTGAAACCCAGGCGCGCAGGGCTGAGACACTCGGGAAAGGCCTGCGTTTGCCCCTGCGGTCCACCAGCGGCCTGTTCCCGCCCCGGACGGGCCGCGCGTCGGCTCCGGGCTTCGACGTCCAACAGAGACAGGGGCGCCCCGGGGAAGCAGCGCGGCCCCATCCAAGGACCCAGGTTGGGGCAGCCTGAAGGGCTGCCTTCAGTGCCCGCTCACCCCTACTCACCATGTGCGCGTGGACAAGGTGTCCAAACTTCCTGAGCTTCTCCGGGCTCAGCCGTGAAGCAGAGACGCTCACTTCATGCAGCTGCGGCGAAACGGACACTCAGGACACGTAAAATCCAAAGTTGACCGTCTCCGAATTGCCAATAGGCAAATATGTAATTTCAGGTTTAAAAGGATCACCCCCAATTAATTATTTTTACAAGTATATACTTAGCTATAAACTTTCCAAATAAATAATTTTATTTGAAGATGTCAGGCACTTTGTGTGAATCCTCTCACTGGATCCTCACAACCTTGCGAGAAAGATAGTATCGTGTCCAATGCACACGGGAGAAGCTGCAAATTAGACCACGTGTAAAGACGTGAATAGTAACCCTGCCACTAAGGGGCACTCACTGCTCTGAGTCCTTTTCAACAGCCCGGTAAGGTGGCTCCTACTGGTACGTCCATGTTACAGACGGGAGCGGAGGCAGAGACCCCAAGTCACTTACCGAAGGCCACGTGCCGGGACTCCAGGGCGATGATCTGGCTTCAGAGCTGGCTCTCCTGACCACCCGCCGTGTCTGTCTGAGCCCACAGGCGCCTTTCTGAGCTCTTAGGGAAGAGCTCCATCTTTGGCGTGTGAGTTGTGCACTCCAGTGGGGCCTCGCCTCTTTCGTACCATAGGGGGCAACATAAAGCCGCAGCAAAATAATACATTTCTTTTCAAAGTGAATTTTAGGGGCGCCTGGGGGGCTCAGCTGATTAAGTGTCTGACTTCGGATTTCGACTCGGGTCACGATCTCACGGTTCTTGAGTTCGAGCCCCACATTGGGCTGTACGCAGACAGTGTGGAACCTGCTTGGGTTTTTCTCTCTCTCCCTCTCTCTCTCTCTGCCCCTCCCCCATTTGTGCTCTCTTTCTCTTGAAATAAATAAATCAACAACAACAAAAATATAAAGGCTTAAACGTTTTTTTAATGAATTTTAGGGGCGCCTAGTCAGTTGAGCGTCTGACCTCAGCTCAGGTCATGATCTCACAGTCTGTGAGTTTGAGCCACAAGTCTGGCTCTGTGCTGACAGCTTGTGTCTCTCTGCCCCTCCCCCACTCGGGCTCTGTCTCTCTGTTTCTCTCTGTCTCTCTCTCAAAAATAAAATAAAAACATAAAAAAATTAATAAAAAATGAATTTTAAATACAGTGTATATGATAAAAATCAGATTATTAATTCTTTTTTTTAATTTTTTTTAATTTTTTTTTAATTTATTTCTAGGAGAGAGAGAGACAGCGTGAGCAGGGGAGGGTCAGAGAGAGAGGGAGTGACAGACTCTGAAACAGGCTCCAGGCTCTGAGCTGACAGTCAGCACAGAGCCCGATGCGGGGCCCGAACCCACGAACCGCGAAATCATGACCTAAGTGAAGGTCGGACGCTTAACCGACTAAGCCACTCAGGCACCTCCAGATTATTAATTCTATGATATTTTCCTTTTAATGAGTTCTCAATTCTGGGAAGCATTTTAAACATCACTGAAAGAATTGGTAAAAAAAAAAACAAAAAAAAAAAAACAAAACCTATTTCTTTAACTACAAAAACAAGATCACTATGAAACGTTGGCTGCAAGACTATGTTTTTTATTACTGCCTTTATTAGACAGAGATGTGGCTGGTTTGGTTAAGACACAAAGCAACTGACAAGAATAGTAAAATTTTGGAATTTATCCATTTGGCAAATCCAGCTAAGATGGAAAATAGTTGTTTCTTATATTTTTTATTCAAGACCTCATAAAATTTGTTTTTATGAGAGAGAGCACATGCGCATGAGCGAGGGAGCGACAGAGGGGACAGAAGACCTGAAGCAGGCTCTGCACTGAGAGCAAACAGCTCGACTGGGGTGGGGGCAGCGAACCCCTGAAGCACTTGAGCTGAGTTGGGAAACTTTCTCTGATAAGAAACTGCTTGGAGGATTCAACTGCTCTTCTAGATACAAACCTCCGTGCCCACACGGAGACTGTGTCCTCCAGAGTTTTTATTAAATATGGAAACCCAGCTCAGCTCAGACATCCAGGCAGTTACATGTGTGTAAGTATGACATCGACCGGTAGAAGGACCTAAAGGTAAAAATAGGCCAACTTCTACGACCAGCTCAACCTCTAACTTCCCATGTGCCTCTAAAATGCGTCGTTTAGGAGGGTAAGAACTTTGGATACTACAGCCCAGAAGAAGACCCAACGAGTACAGAGGACCCAGTGATTCAGATGGGCTTGGACCATGTCTGCCTGGACCACGGACTGGCGCATAGTAGGTCCTTGGTAGTGACCCAGTGAGTGGATGACTGAATGAATAAAAACTTGGATTCTAAACTTAAACTGCCACAGAATAGAGCATCAAAGGATATGATATCAGAAAAGCTTATTCTCTTGCCGGGGCTGATAATTCTTTTTATACAAATCCAACTTCATTGAGATACAATTTGTGTTTGCCAGGCGTAGATGCCGAATGGACACCACCACACTCAGGGACATCTCCATCACCCGAAAAGTTTCTCTTGTGCTCCTTCTAGTCAATTCTTCTTCATCACCAACTTCAGCTGCTTTTTGACATTATAGAATAGTCTTTTCTAGAATTTCACATAAATGGAATTATACAGTATGAATTAACTCTCTGTCTTATTTTACACAACGTAACATTTGCAAGATTCATCTCTGTCGTAGGTTTCAATAGTTTGTTCCTCTTTTGCTGAGAATTTCATTATCTGTTCACTCACCTGTTAATGAGCTTTTGGGTGGTACGTTAGGGTTCTCTGGGGGGAGGGGGGTTTACGCATGTATGACTGTATGTATGTATCATAAGGAACTGCCCCACATGATTACCGAGGCTGACAAGTCCCAATCTGCAGTTGGCGAGCTGGAGGCCCCGGAGATCCAGAGGTGTCAATTCTAGTTTCACGGCCAGTAGACTTTGAGATCCGGGAACAGCCAATGTCTAGTTCAAGTCTGGAAGCAAGAAAAAACAGCAATGTTCCAGCTGAAGGCTGTCAGGCAGGAGAATTCTCCCACCCACAGGAGGGTCAGCTCTTTTGTTCTATTCAGAGCTTCAACTGGTTGAACGAGGCGCAAGCACATTGGGAAGGGCAATCTGCTTTACGCAGCCTACCGATTTAAATGTTAATCTCATCCAAAACCTCCCTCAAAGAAACACCCAGAATAATGTTTGACCAGATATCTGGGCATCCTGTGGCCCGGTGCAGTTGACATATAAAATTAACCATCATGAATGGTTTGAACCAAGTTTGGGGCTATTAGGAACATTTGTGTACAAGCCTTTATGGGGCCGTATTTTTAGTTCAGAGAGTGCAATGGCTGGGCTGTGTGCTGAGTGTGTATTTAACATTTCAAATGAGCTATACAGTGTTGGCCAAAGTGGTTGTACAATTTTATATCTCTGCCAACAGGGTAGGAGAGTTTCAGGTAGAGCTGCCAAATTCTTGGCAAATTAACATGGGGATAAATATGTTTGTTGAAAATAGAGGAATCATGAAATATATGCAGATAGGTTTTTTTAATGTTTATATTTTTGAGAGAGAGACAGAGATAAAGCATGAGTAGGGGAGGGGCAGAGAACGAGGGAGATGCAGAATCTGAAGCAGCTCCAGGCTCTGAGCTGGCAGCACAGAGCCCGACGCGGGGCTCGAACCCACGAACCCTGAGATCATGTCCTGAGCAGAAGTCGGACGCTCAACCGACTGAGCCCCCAGGCGCCCCTCATAAGCTCTTTTAATGTCCTGACTTAGCTGATTACATCCTTGGCAGTCGAATCAGTGGAAAAGGACAGTCCAGAGTTACCTTTTAGGAACCTGGTGTGTCAGTTACTTGTTGCCACAATAACGCTGCCTGACACACAGTGACGCGCGACAAGCAGCAGCCGTTTCACCTGCAGGAGCGCAGGTTTCACCCCGTCTGGGCTGGACGGTTGGTGCCGGCGGGTGTAGCCAGCAGCGCCGGGCAGCCCTCTCCTCCCGCTGCGGCCGCTCGGGGCCGCCGGTGACGCGGGCACGTTGCTGGCGGAAGGCGGGTGGCTCTGCCGCGTTCGCGGCCCGTCTCCCAGCGGGAGGNAGGGTCAAGCGCCCTTCAGGAAGGCAAAGCCAGCGGGGGAGGTGCGGAGGGAGGGGTGAGGGAGGGAGGGAGGCCCCCAGGGTCCCTGCTGTCGGCGCCCTGGGGCTCCGAGCCCTGCCTCAGCGCTTCCGGAAACAGCGGGCACCGGGGCCGCGGGGTTTGTGTTACCAAGTGCTTTACACACGTACGTTCCACCCACCCGGTGCGAAGAACATGGAACGCAGAACATTCACGAATCCGCCCTCAGGGCAAGAAATACAGTATGACTGGGGCGCCCGGGGGGGGCTCAGTCGGTTGGGCGTCCGGCTTCGGCTCCGGTCACGACCTCAGGGTTCGTGGGTTCGAGCCCCGCGTCGGGCTCTGTGCTGACAGCTCNAAAAGGACGCTTTTTAGTGCTATGCAATTTTTTTAATGTTTCTTTCTTTATTTTTTGAGAGAGGAGTGCAAGCAGGGGAGGGGCTGAGAGAGAAGGGGAGAGACAATCCAAAGCAGGCTCCAAGTTGTCATCGCAGAGCCCGACACAGGGCTCGAACTCCTGGAACCGTGAGATCGTGACCTGAGCTGAAGCTGGACGGCTAACCGACCGAGCCACCCAGGCTCTCCTTGTAAGTCCATTTTGATTGCCGTACATTAACCTTCTCTTTTACCTCTTCAAACATCCATTTTACGATTTCATATGATAATTCCAGTACCTTCAGTTCTCATGGGTCTGCTTCAGTAATTTAATTCTGCCGACTCACCCGCTGTATTCTGTGCATTTAGTGATACGGGCCTGTGAGCGTTTGTTCTTTAGAAGTCTTTCAGTTGGAATTCTTTGAGGTCTAGTGTTGAGTTCTGGGGTCATTATTAACTCAGGAACATTTGGTTCTGTTTGTTTGTTTTGGGGGTGGGTTTTCTCAAACCACTCACGGAGTGTAAATTCTGACCATACACCATGTGAATGAGGGTTTGTGGTTTACATCTCTCAGGGAAGAGTGATTCTTGCCTTCACGAAGCAACGTGAATTCTAGTAAGGTAGGATGCATAATAAAACTAAAACAAAAAATGAGAAAATGACGATACTTAGAATCTGATAAGTGCATGCAAAGAGAAAGAAAACATAGAGCAGAATCAAGGAGCTGGGCGTCCAGCGATGTGAGAAAGCTGACGAGAGTTAATAGGTTCAACAGGGGAGGCCTCACTGGAAAGCTGACTTTTGGGGAGAGCCTTCAACGAGGTGAGGAACAGCTGAGTGAGGAGTGAGTTTGCGGGCCCACGGAAACACCAGACGGGTCATGTGGCTTGACCAACGTGGGGGAGGGGACAGAGTTAGTTGATGAGGCTGGAGAGGCGAGATACCTAACGCCGCCCTGGAAAAAGTGTGCTTCGCTCTAAGTGAAATGAGGAACCACCGCAGGGTTCGGGTCAGGGACGTGATCTGATCTGACCTGTAGCAGGGCCGCTCTTGCCACCGTGTTGCGAATAGACGGCTGCAGCGCAGGCGCAGAGCGGGCATTCGGGTAACCCAGGCCAGAGGTGACAGTGGCTCAGACCAGAGGTAGCAGTGGAGGCGGCGTGAAGCACCGAGACGTTACTTATAATTGAAGAGAAAGCCATTATGATGTCCTGTCAGATTCATTGTGCAAAATGGTGCCAGGAAGAGAGGGTTCGAGGGTTCACTTGAGCCTCAGCGTCTCTGACCTGACGGGGAACACAGGGTTCAAGATAAAGTCCATCCAAGGAATCGGACGGGTACCCAACATTTGACACCCCAAATGACTACAGCTTAAAAATTAGAAGAAGAAAACAGAATGAGAAATCTCTCCCCTCTTGAAAGACCACAAGAAACTTGGCTGCTTTAATCCTTGGTGCTAAGTGGGCAGGGGCGTCATGCCCCCGGGTAACTGAGAGCCAGAGCGATTCTCATGCCCTTTGCAGCCTGAATTCACACCACCAGTTTGAGAAAACCTCTTCACACTGAGAACTGGGTTTAAGGTGTCTTCACACTGGGAAAAACACCTTTAAATCCTTTGTAGAGGAATCTGTCTCCATCCTACATCTCAAAGAAACCCACAAATGATTTTCCAGTGAGGAGCTACTGGAGAAGTAATAATCTCTTTCCCTTTGGTCAGCCAGAAAATTCATTTTTTAATACCCCTTACGCGGCACACAGATAAAACTCATTACGTGCACAAAAGAAATATGACAATAAACAGAAACAACAGACGGTAGAAATAGACCTACCAAGGCTGCAGATCTTAGAATTATCAGACACACAATGTGAAATAACTATATTTGTTATTTTAAAGAACTAAAAGACGAAATAAAAACATGTGCAGAGGGGCTCCTGGGTGGCGCTGTCAGTTAAGCAAGTAACTCTTGATTTGGGCCCAGGTCAGGACCTCACAGTTTGTGGGTTTGAGCCCCACAGCTGGCATCATGCTCCGGGCGTGGAGCCTGCCTGGTGTTCTCTCTCTCTTCCTCCTTCTCTGCCCTTTCCCTCCATTCGTGCTCTCCCTCAAAAATAAACCTTAAAAAAATACATGTGCAGAGAACAAGAAATTCTAAATAATGACCAAATAGGAGTTCTAGAAATTAAAAATATAATTATTAAAGTTTAAAACTCAGTCGATAGATTGAACGCACAGCTGAAGAGAGAATTGCTGATCTGAACAATAAGGATCTAGCTGAAGAAGTTACCCAGGGTGCTACATGGCGAGTCAAAGAAATGGAAAGGATGAAAAGGAGGTTCAGAGATAGGAAGAAGAGGGAAGGTCTTACATATATGTAACCCATATGCTAGAAGGCAAGGAAATGGAAAAGGAGCAGAGACAATAACTGAGAGGATTATAGCTAAGAATTTGCCTGAATTAATGAAAGATCTGATCGAGTGAAAAATAATAATAATCTGCACATTATACTGAAGGTACAAACACCAAAGCATTAAGAAAAATACAAAAGACATTTAGAATCTCACGGCCTAGAGATAAACTTTGCTGACATTCATTAATAGTTTTTTTCTGGGGTGCCTGGGCGGCTCAGTCGGTTGAGTATCCGACATGGCCGCGAGTCATGATCTCGCAGTTTGTGGGTTCGAGCCCCACACTGGGTTCTGTGCTGACAGCTCAGAGCCTGGAGCCTGCTTCAGACTCTGTGTCTCCCTTGCTCTCTGCCCCTTCCCTGCTCATGCTCTCTCTCTCTCTCAAATATAAACATTAAAATTTTTAAAAATACTTTTTTCTTAATACATTATGAACCTTTCTCCATGTTATATGCATTTTCTTCAAAATCCTAATTTTAAAAGCTCCATGATATTCTACCATATAAATGTATGAAAATTCGTTTAAACAGAATCTAATTGTTGGACATTTATTTCCAATTTTTATTTATTTTAAAGAATACATATTATATGTAAATATCTTCCACATCACTCTTTCTTTCTTTTTTTACTTTTTTTAAAGTTCGTTTATTTTTGAGAGAAAGAGCAAGAGCGTGAGCAGGGGAGGGGCAGGAGAAAGGCAGACAGACTCGGGGCTCAACTTCACGAAACCATGAGATCATGACCTGGGCTGAAATCAAGAGTCTGATGCTTAACCGACGGAGCCACCCAAGTGCCCCTACACCACTATGTCTTTAAGACAAATTCCTAGAAGTGGGATTGCTGGGTTGGTGGGTACAAACTCGATTATGACTTTTTGATTCATAGAAGACAACCAGTGGCCAACAGACCCATGAAAAAATGCTCAATGTCACTAACCCTCAGAGAACTACAAGTCAAAACTACAATGAGAGATCACCTCGCACCTGTCAGAATGGCTACAATCAAAAACCCAAGAAACAACACGTGTTTGTGAGGATGTGGAGAGAAAGGAAGCCTCTTGCACTGTTGGTGGGAATGCAAACTGGTGCAGCCACTGTGGAAAACAGTATGGAGTCTCCTCAAAAAATTAAAAATAGAACTCCCCTGTGTCCAGCAATTGCTCTACAGGTTGCTTATCCAAAAAATACAAACACACTAATTCCAAAGAATACATGCACCCTTATGTTTATCGCAGCATTATTTCCCACAGCCAAATTATGGAAGCGGGTCCATCAGTAGATGAATGAATAAAGAAGAGGGGGCATATATACATACAGAATGGAATATTTTTAAAAAAATTTTTTTAATGTTTTATTTATTTCTAGGAGAGAGAGAGAGAGAGAGAGACAGCATGAGCAGGGGAGGGTCGGAGAGAGAGGGAGTCACAGACTGAAACAGGCTCCAGGCTCTGAGCTGGCAGTCAGCACAGAGCCCGACGCGGGGCTCGAATCCACAAACCGCGAGATCATGACCTAAGCGAAAGTCGGACGCTTAACCGACTAAGCCACCCAGGCGCCCCTACAGAATGGAATATTATTCAGCCTTAAAAAGAATGAAATCTTGCCATTTGCAATGATATATGGATGGAGCCAAAGAGTATAATGAAGTAAGTCAGTCAGGGAAAGACAACTACCATGCTTTCACTCATATGTGGAATTTAAGAAACAGAACAAGTGAGCAAAGGAAACAGAGAGAGAGAGAGAAACAAACCGAGAAACAGACTCTTAACTATTGAGAGCAAACTGATGGTTACCAGAGGGGAGGTGGGGGGGGGGGAATGGGTAAATGTGAACTGAAGAGTGCATCTATCATGATGGAAAAAATAATGATATTAAAACAAAACATTACAAATTATAAGTATGCGCTCCTGTTACTAAAAAATAAAATAAAATGTTACTTGTTTAAAGTTAAAAAGAAGGCTTCTAGATTCATACTGTCAAACTGCTTCGCCCCAAAACTGTAATGAGTTAGGCCCCTATCAGCAGCTCACGTGTCGCAGCGCATAGGAGGGTTTCTCCTAACTTTACTCCAGTGAATTCACAAAAGTTCGGTGAACGTAATGCCCAAACGTTAATGGACTTTCATTTATGCTTCTGTCCAAAACCGAAAGACCCTGATGCTTCGGAATTAGGGAAAGAGCATCATTTCACTTGCCGCTTAAGAACTAGAGTAACCAAAGTCCCCAAGAACGCAAAAATATGGACATTTGGAAACATTTTCAGCTATTTTAAAACTCTGCTTCCCTGTTTTCCAAAATGACTATTCATTTACTTGAACAAAACATTTTAAAATGCAGTTGTCATCTATTCTATGCCTCCAAGAGCTGGGCAGTTTGTTTTATAATAAATGGTGGCCTTAGCCCGTACCATGTGATTGAAGGGCATTCAGCACACGTTGGAGCCTCTAATCACAGCCTGTAATCTCGTTTTCACATTTCTCTCGGGTCTATCCTACTTGACCCTGCTTATTGAAGCACTTTTATTGTGCTGGTTAAAAGCACAAGGGATTGAGCAGAGACAAAAGTGAGGTCTGAGAATTGTTTCTATGCCATGTGCCCAGTCCAGCTCCACCGCTAGATGAATAGAAACCATCTGGAATCCAGCCAAAGCCACTTGATGGAAAACTCTGACTTCCAAAAAGTGTTCCTGGTGCTTTTTAAAAGCATCACAATTTTCCCAGGTTGAAAGAGAGAGGTCTGTCTGCTCACAATGAGAGCACAGCGGGCTAGGTAGGCAGCCACATAACCCAGCGGCCGGCACGCTTTCTGTATAGAGCGGAACAGTAAACATTTTAGATTTTGCCAGCCAGACGGTCTCTGATGCAGCCACTCAATTCTGCCCCTGTTGCGAGAACCCCAGAGAGACTGTGTCACCCAACGGGTGCGGCTGTGACCCAATAAAACTTTACCCAAAAGGTCTGTGGCGGGACTTGGCCTCCGGGCAGTAGTTTACAACCTACTAGTGATCTCTGAAGTCTTCTCCAGCTCTGAAATTCTTCGAATCTGTCGCTGGGCTTGGACCCCGGGGGCGTGTGGCATTTCGGATTTAGGGCGCCCCGTGTTGGCTGGTGTCTGGGGTGAGGGTGGAGAAAAGGGACGTTCCGCTAATCTCCAGATGCAAACAGATTCAGTATATTGGCCGCAAGAAACACCCGTTGGAAGAAGCTCGACCCAGGGTTTTCTCCCTGTCTCTTTCGGCTCTGAGGTTAACGTTTGAATTTTTTTAACTCAGTTCCCGTTAAATCTCTTCAATCACGGATGCATCTTCCGGTTCTGCAGGTGTCTGGAGTCTGTTCCTACACTGTGCTGTGCTGACAAGTGGCCAGTGGAAGCTTCCAGCTCTTCAGAGGACACAACTGCTCGCAGAGCTGGGAACCAGCGGGCTGAAGTCTGGCCCCATCACTCGGACTCTTCTAGAGTCAGGATGAATCCCCTTCTGATAAGTGAAGGGCCTGCTTCCAGGGCGGCCCCAGAAGGGAAAGAGCTCTAGTTTCTCCCCTTCCTTTCCACCAGCAAAGTTCTCGGAAGGGGGCAACTTTACTTTCTCAAGTTCCCAGTCTGCGTTTTTCTTTTAATTTTTTTAAAATGTTTTATTTATTTCTAGGAGAGAGAGGGAGAGAGAGAGACAGCGCGCACAGGGGAGGGTCAGAGAGAGAGAGGGAGACACAGAATCCAAAACAGGCTCCAGGCTCTGAGCTGTCAGCACAGAGCCCGACGCGGGGCTCGAACCCACGAACCGCGAGATCATGACCTAAGCGAAAGTCAGACGCTTAACTGACTAAGCCACCCAGGCGCCCCTTTTTAAATTTATTTTTGAGCGAGAGAGAGACAGCTGGGGAGGGTCAGAGAGAGAGAGGGAGACACAGAATCCAAAACAGGCTCCAGGCTCTGAGCTGTCAGCACAGAGCCCGACGCGGGGCTCGAACCCACGAACCGTGAGATCATGACCTGAGCGAAAGTCGGACGCTTAACCGACTGAGCCCCCCGGGCGCCCCTCCCAGTCTGTGTTTTTAAGTCAACATCTGTGTTTGCCCCACTGCTTCTGACACCCTAGACACCCCCATCTTTTTTAACCTGCACCCCTGCCCTACAGCAACGTATTTACCGACCGCCAGGCTCCTGGTTGTGCCCTATGGTCACTTCTTTCTAGTCTCCTCAGATGTGGTCATTCCCAAAATTCCTGTCCTTTGTCCTTTTCCCTGTGAAGTTCCCCTCTTGAGGTCTCATTCGTTTCTCTGTGATCGACCCCAATCTCTTCCTGCCTTTCCCTTGAGCTTCAATATTTCGTCTAGGTTCCAAACTCAACATATCCGAAGCTGGATTTCGGAAGCGCTTCAAACTCAGTACCCTGCTAAGTGTCCTCGCTCAGCCTGTGGCATCCTCCACCATCCCGAGCTCAAAGCCTCAGAATAATCGTTTATTTCTGCCTCTTCTTCGATCCAAATTGTATCCCTTCTTCTGTCCCGGCGCCTCCGCCTGGCAACCCTCCCTTTGCATTTCCGCCACTCATTCCCTGGCCATTTAACCGTATTCTCCGCCTGAACACCGGCCCTCATTCAGCCCCTCTTGAGCAAACCCACCCGGATTAACATTTCAAAGCTCCATTTTGAAGTCATTCGCCTATTTACAAACAATCTGTGGCTTCCCACTTCAATAAATCCTCAAGGGCCTCCATACCCCAGCTCCACGCTCTTGTTGGCTTTTTCAGGACCGTGAACTCTGCACTTCAACAAACGTGGGCCACTCGTTATTCTTCTAACATGCCTAGACATCCTTTCTTCAGACTGCTTTTATTCGTCTCTGATAACGAAACGTCGTCTGTCTAGGGGCGCCTGGGTGGCTCCGTTGGTTGGGTGTCCAGCTCTCAGGTCATGACCTCGCAGTTCATGAGATCAAGCCCCACTTGGGTTCTATGCTGACAGCCTGGAGCCTGCTTCAGATTCTCTCTCTCCCTCTCTCTCGGCCCGTCCCCAACTTGCACTCTCTCTCAAAAGAAATAAACATTTAAAAAACATAGCTTCTGTCTTTCCTTATCCCCTCTTCAACCACAGTTTAAAACCCAGTCCCTCAATGATATCTCCCCCAACTGCTGCACGCAAACACATTTCTCTATCCCCTGTACACCATGGCACTTAACTTGTATCCCTCCCACCTCATGTATCTTACGTGGCGTGTGAAATGATGCTCTGTCCCTAATTCCGAAGCATCAGGGTCTTTCGGTTTTGGACAGAAGCGTAAATGAAAGTCCATTAACGTTTGGGCATTACGTTCACCGAACTTTTGTGAATTCACTGGAGTAAAGTTAGGAGAAACCCTCCTATGCGCTGCGACACGTGAGCTGCTGATAGGGGCCTAACTCATTACAGTTTTGGGGCGAAGCAGTTTGACAGTATGAATCTAGAAGCCTTCTTTTTAACTTTAAACAAGTAACATTTTATTTTATTTTTTAGTAACAGGAGCGCATACTTATAATTTGTAATGTTTTGTTTTAATATCATTATTTTTTCCATCATGATAGAGGCACTCTTCAGTTCGCATTCACCCATCCCCCCCCCCCACCTCCCCTCTGGTAGCCATCAGTTTGCTCTCAATAGTTAAGAGTCTGTTTCTCGGTTTGTTTCTCTCTCTCTCTTTCTTTCCCTTTGCTCATTTGTTCTGTTTCTTAAATTCCACATCTGAGTGAAAGCATGGTATCTGAGAAGCACCACTACAGGACACTCAGCTACTTCTCCTGTAGATAATGAACTCATTGAGGGCAGAAGCTGACTTGCCCATTGTCTGTATCCAGTGAATATTGATTAAATAAGTAAGCATTAATGAAAGGATAATGTCATTTTTGCCATTCCTGGAGAAAAGATCCACAAAAGTCTTTTAGGGGTTAGGTTTTTTTGTACCTTTTAACCCATTTCAAAGACTAGCACAGACATGAACTTCATTGGTGGGTCTGAATAAATATGAAATTAATCTTAACAACAAGTAAAACAGAATGGCGACCTCTTCCTAATGATCTTACGCTTAAAAACATTTTTAAGTATGTCATAGTAAACTACAGCAATCTTTTATGTAATGAAAAAACCATCAAAGGAACTATACAAAAACACATGATATTTCAATGAAAATGTGGAATATAAACATAATTATATTTGTCTACAAAGAATATAAACATAAGGATAAGGACCAAACAGGGGAAATAATATGCCAAAAGATAAAATTTGAGATTTGTTGTGTTAAAATGTTTCCCCCTCATGCTGACAATTTAATATTCTTTACTGCTCTTACAAAATAATCTGAACCCCCACAATTAAAAAATCCAAAGCAGAATATTTTATCAAGAAGAATATGAATTGTCCAGAAAGCTTTATTTAAAAATCCTGACCTTAAAAAGTAATTAATCATTTTCTACTATCTCTGATACAAAAACGCTTTAATGTCTTTTTGCTTCATGTCTTTGATTTCCTGCAGTTCACCAGAATGTGTTTCCATCAGCCTTTCATTATACAGCGTCAATATGCAGCTGCAGTTCTTTGCTGTGTATTAACTGAAAGCTTGACCACATGACGGTCTCAGACATTTAATTCAATCGGATGGAGAAGCTTCTGGTCAACATAAGCAGACTGGGGGAAGAGAAGAAGAAAGAAGAATGTGAATCTAAACAATTACCTCTTATTTCAGAAGGCTTGGACTTTCATAGAAAAGGCTTTGAGCAAAACTCAGCTAGGTCTTGTGGGTTTCTACAAAACTACCGTGGAGTTGAGAGTTCAATTATAAAATAAACCCAATTCTTTCTCTGGTGACGCTCCTCCCCATCACTAGCTGGGCTGTCCCTCAAACAGGGCGATCCAACGCACACTGCCGAAGAGAAAAACTCTCCTTCATGTGCGCCTTGAGGAAGAAAAACAGTTGTACATGAGGCCTGAGAAATACATACAAGCTATTCAAGTTGTGAGGATATGAAGCTGTTTGAATTACCCACCCACTTAAGTCAACACATGCTGTTTTCTTACCCAAAGGAACAAATTCAAGTATACCCAGCGGGGCTCAGGTGACAACAGATAATACTTAAATACAGATCCTTTACCTTCAGGTTCAGAAACAATGGACATAGTTTTACTCTTGCTTTGCTTTTTTTCTCTTTTAATGTTTATTTAATTTTGAGTGAGAGAGAGAGCACATGAGCAAGTGGGGGAGGGGCAGAGAGAGACGGAGATACAGAGATACAGAATCCGAAGCAAGTTCCAGACTCTGAGCTGTCAGCACAGAGCCCGACGTGAGGCTTGAACCCACGAACCGTGAGATCATGACCTGAGCCGAAGTCGGACGCTTAACCGACTGAGCCCCCCAGGCGCCCCAACTCTTGCTTTTCAACTGAAGAGTTTCGCAAGCCTAGGTAACCCCCAATAATAAGAAGAAAGAATTGCTCTTCCTAAGTACCTCCCACGTGCCGGACACTGTGGCCTGCGGCCCGGCCCCCCCCGCCGCTAGAACTGGGGACAAGAGGCAGGCCAGGCCGCCAGCTGCTGGGACCCGGCCCAGCAAAGGGCACTAACACATGGCCAGCAACGCAGCTGTTCGCCGAACCTGCACTTGGTTCTTGCTGAGCGTCAAGCCAGAGACGCAGCGAAGCCAAAGCAGGGAAGGAAGGTCGCACTTGCCACAAGCAGAGGAAAACACCAGGCGCCTTTCCCCAAGCAGCGTCTCCTCCAGCAACGAAACCGGGGAAGTTCCAGGCTAGGGGTGTGGACGCATTCGTGGAGGGGGGTGTGCGGCGGGGACTCAACGTGGAAGTGGGGCAAAAGTCATCTCAAGGTGACTGAATACAGGTCAAAGTCAGGAGGGTCGGCAAGGGTCGATGGCAACAAGTCTCTGGCGCCAGTTGGTCCATTATCTGAGCTCGAAGGGGTTTAGATCTCGCAGAGATAACCCGAGGGTGTCCATCAGGTCAGTCTTCACTTGTGAATCAGCACTGGGGGGTTTACCCCTGATTTCTTGGCCCTGATACGATTAGATGATCTCCGGCCTGATGGTGGCTATCTGTTCTTACACTCTCACACAGGCTTCCCCGGGTTGGGGGGGCGGGCGCCCAAACTGTCTTTTTCTTACGTCACCAACAAGCTGTGTCTTTTGGGGGGGGCAGGGGGAACCCCTAATTCTCTGCTTACATGACCCCACAGAGAAAACCGGCCTTTGCAGAGGCCCCTCAGCAAGAGCAGCGTGCGTGGCGGGAAGATGTGGGGAGAAGGGGAGCTCCCCCAAGGCCAGGCCCAAACCCAACGTGGGAGGGCCCCCAGATGGCCTCCTGGGGAGGGCGGCGCCGGCGACCGCCTGTCTGCCGAGTGCGGCGTGGAAATCCGAGGCCTGAGCACCTTCCGGGAGAGGCTGAGTCCTTCCTCCTGCCTCCTTTTTACCCACCACCCCTTCTCTGTTAAGTGTTGTTTGAAGAAGACTGTTAAAGGGCTGCCAGAGAACGAAGCCCCCCAGCCACCAGCTCTATTTCTGCCCCAGCCCCATTTCCGGGGCCCCCACTTCCGGCTGGCAGGTGGGAGGCCGGGCCTCCTCCCTCTCGTCGACTACAACTGCGCGGGAGGTCAAGGTCAGGACGCGAGCCCCCGTCCGCCCAGCGCCCAGGGCCGCGACTCCCTACCCCCCCCACGCCCTGGCGCGCATGCGCCCAGCACCCCGGTGACCCTTGGCCCCTCTGGGCCAGGGCTCCGCTGTTGGTTCAACCCCGGTGGCGGTGTCGCTGTGACTCGGTTCTGAAAGGCTCCTGCGACGTACGTGTCGGGGGCTTCGCACAGCCTCCCGCTGGTGAGGCGCCCGGAGGGTCACGTCACACGGTCCCTGTGACGTGGACAGTGCGGCTGAGAAACGCGGTTCCGGGATCGGCTCGCCTCGGGTCAGGACAGACACAGGGCAGCGGGGGTGGGGGATGGAGGGAGGGGTGGGGGTG
>NW_027531912.1:162506-188909 GCF_008692635.1 Crocuta crocuta
CTAGGCCCCTCCCCTTGTTCCCCTCGGAAGACCCGGGCCGGCTCTGCGCCAGGCCCCCAGCCGCCTCGCGCCGACGCCACAGGCTCTCTCTCCTCCTCGCCCTTCCGGTGTGAGGAAACGCCATCCTGATGCGTTCGGGGCCCTCACAGCCCTGAGAGGTCGGCAGGCCCGCCCGGAAGCGCCGCGGCGCCGCGTGACAGCTGCCCTCCGATGCCCGCGTTTCCTCGGGAGCGAAGTCCTGACCGCGCTCCGCGAGCCGAGGCGGGACGAGCCGCAGGACTCGGGCGCGGGAAACGGTGTCGTAAAATGGCCCAAATCGCTCCTTCTCCAACGAATGTGTAATGGTTTCCCCAGAGACGTTGGTAACGCAAGTCATCAGGTGTGAGTTAATGTTCTGCCTCTTCAAGACATGTGCCCGCATCTCGAATGTACCAATTTTATTACGTTTAAACTTTCTTGTTGTGATTAAAAAGAGACATAACGAAGTTTGCCATTTTAACCGTTTTTAAATGTGCAGGTCAGTGGCATTAAGAACATCCACATAGATGTGCGACCGCCACCACCGTCCATTCTGAGAACTTTTTCCCCTTTCCAAACCCAAACTCTGCACCCGTTCATCGACAGTCCCCTGTTCTCCCCTCCCCCACCCCTGGCAACCGCCCTCTACTTCCTGTCCCCGCGGGTTTGCCTGCTCCAGGGACTTCGGTCAGCGGGAGCACACAGGATTTGCGTCTCTGTGTCCGGTTTCACCGTAATGTTTTCAGGGCTCATCCATGTTATAGCGGATGTCCGCATTTTTTTTTTCCTTTTAAGGTTGCATAATGTCTGTCGACTAGGTTTCGTTTATCCATTCATCTGTTGATAGACCGTTGGAGAGTTTCCACCTTTGCGCAGTTGTGAGTCAATTTAAAGTGTTTAAGCGATACGTTTAAATAATTCGAGAAGAGAGCAGTACTACAAGCCGTGCAATGAAAACTAGCAGTCTCCTGTTTGCCCTGTGGCTCCCCAAGGGCAAGAACTTTCATGTCGTTTAGCTCCATTTTCTGCTCGTTTCAGCCATGTTTCTAAAAGTACTTGTAGGGTATTCTTTTGTTTTTAACTTTTTACTGTAACCTGCCGGCCAGCACCTCTCCACCAAAGAAAAGCTGGCTCTCCTAGGGCACACACCCTGCTTACGACTAGACAGACATTTCCCCTCTACCATTATGCCAATGCAACTACTTCACACATTTTGATAAAATCCATTTCAGTGTTTGTAGTCCTGTATGCGACAGTCGGGGTCCAGCCAGGAGGCAGAACCCATACCAGTAATATGAACAGAGAAAACTTAACAGGAAGATTTATTAACTAGCATTTAGGGAGATACCTGAGAGAGAGAGAGAACTCTAAGTAATACAGAAATATCAGGTGTACAGAAAATATTTCCAGGCCAGAAGGGGAGTGCCCAGAGAAGGGCCACCTCAGAAAAGCCCTCTCCCCAAGGTGACAGGGTGTGGTTGTGGCAGAGAAGTGTGAGGAGGTGCTGAGGCTGGACTAATACCCAGGTGCCCACCACTGAGGTGCCAGTGAATCTCACTGGGAAGCCTCCTACTGAGAATCTGTTGGCAGCCTTACCATGAAGACGAGGAAATCAAATTCTGAAACTCAAGAGAAGCCCTTCCTCTGCAGTGTCCACCAGTGCCTCTTACTGACAAGGTTTGACATTGTGACATCAGCAAAGGAAATTGAAGAGTCCAGCTCCAACATCACAAAGCAGGGCAAGGAGGGATGGATGTAGAACTGCGATATGATAGTTTGGCTAGTTACAGAATTCTAAACTCTCAGAATGTTAAAGGCATTGCACCATTATTTTCTAACTTCCAGCACTGCTGTTAAAAAATCCTGATGACGGGGGACCTGGGTGGCTTAGTCGGTTGAGCATCTGACTTCGGCTCCAGTCATGATCTCACAGTTCGTGGGTTTGAGCCCCATGTCGGGCTCTGTGCTGACAGCTCAGAGCCTGGAACCTGCTTCAGATTCTTTGTCTCCCTCTCTCTCTGCCCCTCCCCCACTTTTGCGCTGTCTCTGACTCTCAAAAGTGAATAAACATTTAAAAAAATTTTTTAAGGGGTGCCTGGGTGGCTTAGTCGGTTAAGCGTCCAACTTTCGCTTAGGTCATGATCTCGCGGTTCGTGGGTTCGAGCCCCGCGTCGGGCTCTGTGCTGACTGCCAGCTCAGAGCCTGGAGCCTGTTTCAGTCTGTGACTCCCTCTCTCTCTGACCCTCCCCTGCTCAAGCTGTCTCTCTCTCTCTCCTAGAAATAAATAAAACATTAAAAAAATTTTTTTTTTTAAAATTCTGATCACATTCTAATTCCTGATTTTTTGTATATGATCTGTTTTTTGGATTTTTTTTCTTCCTCTGTGGAAGCCTTTGAGATCTTCTCCATATTTTTGAAATTTAACAATAATGTGTCTTGGTCTGAGTTATTTAAATTAATCTCTCTGGGCATTCTGTGCCCTTTCAATAGGGACAGTCCTGTTCCCTAGTTCTGGGAACTTTCCCCGTATTATCTCGCTGCCATTTTCCACACCTGCACTTTCTCTGTTCTCTTTCTGGAACATCTAGTTGTTGATATTGGACCTCCTGGTTTGAACCTCTGGGAAGCTGCCCACTGAGAATGTGTTGACAGTCTTACACTGAGCACTGAAAACAAAACCAAAGCCGGAAATCCAAGAGAAGCCCCTTTCTCTTGTGGTGTCCTCCAGCGCCCTCTACTGACGAGGCTTGACATTGTGACCTGGGCAAAGTGTTTATGGGGTTCAGCTCCAATAGCATGTAGAGCTGAGAGGCAATACATTTTCCTTTCTCACACTTTCCCTTTTTTCATCCTTTTTCTTGGCTTTATTTTTCTCAACCTTGTTATCCAGTTTTTCTACTGAATATTTTATTTCTGCTATTGTATTTTTTAATTTTTTAATCTCGTTTAATATTCCTTTTTCAGCCTGAATGCTTCCTGTATGTGCTTAGCTTTCTTCGAGTATTCTGATTTTTTTTTAAGTTTTGTCTTTTTTTTTTTTTTTGCTACTTATACTGTGGCTTTTTCTTCCACCTTTTTTATTTTATTTTGATCTCCATCTTTCGCTGAAGCTTTCCTCAAATGTTTATTTAGTCATTCTTAAAAATGCAAAAACACCGGAGAGGAAGCTCTGTGGGTGTGGGTATGTTTCCTGACTGTTGGAGTTCAGTATATGTTCACTGCAGGTTGTGATGTAAGCGACTGTAGGTATCTGTCTTTTGTCTTGGGCTGGTTGTTTCCCAAGAGGAGCCCTCAGATCTTCTGCCACACAGGCTAGAAGCCTGGTCTCAAGCATCCTGGGCACCATAGGTCCGGACTCTCACTTCCACGCCTGTTTCCAGAAAAGCTTTTCACTCCTGCCTCAGTTATGCCTGGTTTCTGAGACCAGGCCTCTCAGTGTCCCCCTCCACTAAGCGTCCCGTTTTCTGTAGGCACAGGGAAAGGCTGCATAGATCGAGGATTTTGCAAAGTGCTAAATGGCTTCTTTTGTAGACTTTTAATTATTCTTAAAGTAATTTCTACGCCCAACATGGGGCTCAAACTCATGACCCCCAGATCAAGCGTTGCATGTTCTTCTGACTGGGCCAACAGATGCCCCTCTTTTGTCGACTTTCGAACAATCTCCTGTATCCTAGTTTCAGAGTGTCTGGTGATTCCAGTCTCCTGAGACTTTTGGAATCTCTAGCATTTTGTTAGCTTATCTTCATGCAGACATACATGCTTCACTTTCTAGACACTGCAGTGCAGTGAATAAGCCATGACTGCTTCCTGGAACCCTAGTTCCATCACCAGCTGGTGAGCTTGGGCAAGTTATTTAGCCTCTTTGTACCTCATTTTCTCATCTGTAAAGTGGGGATAATATATAATAATACATATATACATTAACATATAATATATAATAATAATATTATAGCTTATAGCAGGGGTTAACACACTACAATCCACAAGCCAAATCTGGCCCCCAGCCTGGTTTTATGGCCTGTGAACTGAGAATGGTTTTACATTTTTAAAGGGTTACAAAACAACCTGCACCCACAGAACACGTGACAAGACGTTAAGAGAACCATAGAGCAGAAAATAGCCCGTGTGTCCTTTTCCAGAAAAAGTTCTCTGTCCCCTGGCTTATGGGGTAGTTGTATTAACTGAATTAATACAGTTGAAGCAGAATAAAATGAAGTCATTCATTCATTTATTCCCAAGGTAGTTTTCAGCAGATCAGTGGCATTTAAAGCCATTGAGACCGCATGACACTCCCAACGGATTTTTAGATCAAAGAGGCCCAAGATCTGACCTCATCAGAGGATGAGGACAGCAAAAAAACAGAACAAAACACTGAGAAGAGCAGCTATATGAAATGGGAGAGAAATCATAATGTAGAATGCTGGAAACTAAGTTTTAAGAAGCATTTCAAAAAGGAGGAAGTGGTCTGTTTTAAATGCTTCTGATATGCTAAGTAATATGATGAATTAGGATTGCCCGCTGGATTTCACAGCACAGAGGTCATGGGGGACATTAGTGAGCACAATTAGTGGAATGATGGGACAAAAACCTTCTTAAATAAGAGGAAACAGAAGACAAACGAAAGACCATGGAGACAGAAAACTGTCTTGAGAAATTCTATTAAAAAGAGGGATACAGGGGCGCCTGGGTGGCTCAGTCGGTTAAGCGTCCGGCTTCGGCTCAGGTCATGATCTCATGGTTCGTGGGTTCGAGCCCCGCACCGGGCTCTGTGCTGACAGCCAGCTCAGAGCCTGGAGCCTGCTTTGGATTCTGTGTCTCCCTCTCTCTCTGACCCTCCCCTGCTCACGCGGTCTCGCTCTCTCTCAGAAATAAATAAAAACATTAAAAAGAATTTTTTAAAAGAGGGATGGAGAAATGAGGCGAAGGGAAGTAGTTAGGTTTGAAAGATGAGATCAACAAGAGATTGTACGCTACTAGAAACAATACATATGCACTTGGCAGGTAAAGGTGACTGTGGGATCAGCAGAAGTCTCTTGATTGCTTGAACATTGCATGAATTATTTGCACGGAGTTAGGAATCAAGGTAAGCACCTTAAGCAGGGGTTGGCAAATTACAGACTTGCAGGCCAAGTCTTACCCACAGCCTGTTTTTGCATGGCACACTGGCTAAGAATGGGTTTTATATTTTTAAATGGTTGGGAAATTAATTTAAAAATGCTTTGTGACACATGAAAACCACATGAAATTAAGATTTCAGTGTCTACAAATAAAGTTTTACTGGAATACAGTCATGCTTTTCATCTACATATTATGACAGCTGCTTCTGCACTACTAGGGCAATTTAATTTCAAGAGTAGGATGTGGTGCTCTCCTGGGTTCGGGCTGCCACTCAGTGACTTAGCTGTAATAGGACAGTGTCTCAAGTGCCATGTGTATTGCCATACACCAATACTTAATCCCCCCCCTTTTTTTTTACCAGTACAAACCTATCATGTCAAAACTTTTTTGAATGTCACACTTCTGAAGCACAATGGAGTGTGCATTAATTTATCAAATTAGAAAGCATTGCCTTTTTATGCAATGATACTATAGCTGTGCTAAACGAATACAATGGCCATAGATATTACCAGACTGTGCATTCATCACAGTGTTTTCAACTCAGAGGAAAGCAGTGGTCAGAAAAATAAAACTTAATATGGAATTCCAGAATTTCCTCAAAAAATGAAAACATTCACAAACTACAACCAAAATAAGTTTCCAAGTGGTTCATTTGTTAGCCAAGCAAACCATTCACCAATGGTAAGTTAAACCATATCCAGATAAAATAAGCTTAGCCTTTTAAGTCACTTAAAAATTTAAAAACAAGGTAAATGATTTCAAGCGGCTTTTCTTAGCCCTTGATGAGTCAAAAGATTTTTTACCAGTATTGCTTAGTTGTCTTTTCAGGGAGTCAATGTCAAGTTTGAAATGATCGAAGAATTAGCTCTATGAACAGTCTGTAGGTAACAACTACTGGCAAGAATATTTCCAAAGGTGAAAAAACCCTAATTTAGTAAGACCTGAAAAAGTAATCTAACATGTATGCAGTTGTGCCAAAATATGTATGGAGTATAAAAACTTGGTTGAAATGTAAATGTTTAAAGCCTATGGTTGTTCGTGGTATTGTCTTCAGCAGGTAATGAACCTGATTATCAAGGGTGAAGTTCATGCTCATGGACTGAACCATCATCAATCAGTTCTGTGAATGTGTCAGAGAAGCAGCTGAATATCCGGACTTGCCCTACTGCACAGCAGTCTGATGGCTTCTCAGTAAGGTATTGTGAGGTTTTGAGCTCAGGGCCATTACACTGAAGAGAACCACACTGAAGAGAACTCGACCACCACCACTGAACACTGAGGAACTTTGGGAATTAGCTTCTGTTACAGGCTTGATAACGGGTCCTTAAATTCAACCTACTATGACAAGGCAAAACAGCGCTTCTCTAACAGCCACGTTGCAGTGATTCCCAACAACTCGTGCTGCTGGAGTCACAAGTCACGCCGCTTACACTTGTCCTGCTGTTGGAAGCCAACAGCGGCATCTCTACTCCCACACGGTTTTACGGCAGATGCGGCTTCCAGGTGCACACCACAGCTCCGGCGGTGCCTGTCGCAGATCAATGCGAGTGTAAAGGAGAATTCCGTATTTCAAAATTCATTCAACTGTGCATCTGAGGAGATTCCATCTAATTTTCAATTAGAAGTGATTCATCTGCAACATGACATGCTAAAAGGCAACTGTCAAGAATCTAACTGGGTAAATGCCTTCCGTGTAATGAACACGCTTGATCAAAATCATGGACTGATCAGTATTTGGCAGTACTTATGTGTGAAAGGTATTTTCAGAGATGAAACGCACAAAATCTAACAGATGAACATTTGCAAGAGATTTTGATAGCTTCGAATTCCAGTTCAGCAAAATGATACTCCTCCCCAAAAGCATTCCATCCTTCCCAACAGATCAGTATTACTAGATTTTGAATTTTGTCAATAAACTTGTGGAAACTTATTTTCTTTTCAGTACCTACATGATAACCTCCATGTTGCCCAAAATATGGCTTCTCCGGTCCTTTACAGAGTTTGTTGGCTTCTAAGCTTAAGTATGGGGGATGTGTTAGAGATTTGAAAAGAGGGAGAGGTATGAAATAGAAATCTAGGAGAGTGAGACAATGGATGGACTAGAGCACTGTTGGTCATGGTTGTGTGTCTCTCAGCCATGCCAAGCTGCAGATGTGCAGGTAAGGGCAGACGAGGTTAAGTGTTGTTGGTGTGGCAATTACTGGCTTTGCAAAGTCTGTCTCCATTTAGCCATCTGGTTTCTGTCCTCCAAAATGTTGCTGCATCCTCAACAATGACTTTTGTCTTGGCATATGCTTACTAAACACTCGTTTTGTCATTGAAAAGCAGCAAATGGATGACCAGTGTAGACTGAGAGGATTACCTACTTTCATGTCTGTAACAGGAAATGGACAGCAAAAGGTTAAGTAGCACTATGAGCTTTCCTATATAAAGTCCAAAATTTGGATCACAGCCCCAGCACTGTTTATGTGACCCTAAGCATTTACTGATCTTTGAATTGGAGAGAATACAAACAAACCTTATGGGTTATCACACCAAAAAAGCACACCAATAACTACTGATTTTATTCCCACTCTTCCCCCACCCCCCAAAAAAGCCTCAAATGTATAGAAAACAGGCAGAGAAATAGGTCTATCTCAGATAGTCCACATTAGTTTACTTATTTCAAAATGAAAAGCATGTGTCTCCATAGCTCACGACCCTCTGGAGCTCAATGTGAGTAAGCTTAAGTGGCATTTGAAAACAAAATGGGTGCTTAGATTATCCATAAATCCTTCCATAAATGTGGAGCTTTCCTTAGTGAGTTTCCTAGAGGGCTTTCAAACTTTGACTGAAAAGCAGAAGAAATAGATTTTATATTAGTCATCCAATACCCAAAGACAAAAGTTTCACGAGGAAAATACCTTTATTGTGTTCTATTCCACTCATTTCTATTTTTAAAAATGTTTGTGGGCCGTTTTTTTTTTCGGGGCGAAGGGGTACTGTAGGCCTTCAGGGTTTTAACCTAGGAATTAAAAATGCAGCTCTATGGGGCAGATGGGGGGCTCAGTCAGTTAAGTCTCTGACCGGCTCAGGTCATCATCTCGGTTCTGGAGTCTGAGCCCTGCATTGCGCTCTCTGCGGCCAGTAGAGGGCCTGCTTCAGACCCCCTGTCCCAGTCTCTCTCTGCCCATGCCCCACCTTCTCTCTCTCAAAAATAAATTTTAAAAAAAAATGCAGCTCTGAGACCCACTGTAAATCTTACTAAATCAATCTCTGAGGACAGGTCAGAAATCTGCATTTTAACAAACTTCACAAGTGATTTTTATGTGTCTATATTTTGAACACTACTACAAACTGAGCCCTACATCCCAATCCCCTAGGCCCTCATAAATGGAAGGTTACAGAATTTACACAGGGTATACTGTATACATATACACAGGGTAAGTTAATGACACACCCACCCACAGAAACTCGAGCAAGTGTTCAAAGGCCCACCAAAAATTAGGCATGACCTCATCGATCATGGGCCCTGTTTGAATGGTTCCTTAATTGTGTTCATTAATTTCAAAGTATTTAAAATCATTAATTCATTCAACAAACATTTGTTAACAACTAGCTTAAGCCAGGAACTTGTATAGGTGCTTGGGATATGGTAGGAACAAAAAGCTCCGTCTTCATGAGCTTACCCTTCTAATGAAATACCTTCTGCTGCTGCCGCGTGGTCATAGCAAACTGAATTGAAAACCACTAATAACCCTTGAGAACCTTCAGAGTGGAAGACGTTCCCTGCTGGCGCCTCTCCCTTTCCAGAGCGCCTGATAGGGAGAGCTGGAGCTGCAGTCAGGAATTGAGCTGAGAGGGGCGCCTGGGTGGCTTAGTCGGTTAAGCGTCCGACTTTCGCTTAGGTCATGATCTCGTGGTTCGTGGGTTCGGGCCCCGCGTCGGGCTCTGTGCTGACAGCTCAGAGCCTGGAGCCTGCTTCAGATCCTGTGTCTCCCTCTCTCTCTGACCCTCCCCTGCTCACGCTGTCTCTCTCTCTCCTAGAAATAAATAAAAACCTTAAAAAAAATAAAAAAAAAAAGGAATTGAGCTGAGAGTAGGATACTGATAAATGACTTGACTGAATATTAGTTTTCTTTCTTTTTTTAAATTTATTTCTGAGAGAGAGACACAGCCCGAATAGGGGAGGGTCAGAGAGAGAGGGAGACACAGGATCTGAAGCAGGCTCCAGGCTCTGAGCTGTCAGCACAGAGCCCGACGCGGGGCTCAAATCCACGAACCATGAGATCATGACCTGAGCCGAAGTCGGATGCTTAACCGACTGAGCCGCCCAGGTGCCCTTAGTTTGCTTCCTAATACAAGTGATTGTTCTTATTCGGACACTGCCTCACTCTTTCATTTCTCCCCCTGACTTAATGTGCCTGAAAGAATCATCAATCAAGTTATTGTTGAATGAATCAATGACTGGTCCCATCGCCATGACTGCAGCTCTCCGTAAAGGTCTATCACCGGTGAAGAATTATGCTCCAAACACAAATGCAAAATGGAAAGTAAAAGTAGTTATGTTTTAAGTTTCAGAATTTAATAATGGTTCTGGAACTGCCGTTTTTATTTATGCTTGTCCTAAGCATTCCTTGCATTTTTTCTTTAAATATAATATGCAAATTTTACAGCCTGTAGTTACTTCTATCAAAATTAAGCAATAAGAGAACACATACTATTTTATTAAAAGAAAAATACTAGATAGAACATTAAGTTTAATTACAGGCCTGCAGTTCCTTGTTAGCAATTTTGAGATCTGAAAAAAAAAAAAGAAAATCTTGTTTTTGCTGTTTGTGACTATAGCCATACAGTTTATTCCACTTACTGTGAATATCTGATCTACTGCTGTAGACAATGATTATGGGGTACTGCCCCGGGACCCCACTGTGAGGATGTTAAGTAATCTATAGATTTTTGAAAAGGAGAAATTTCTCAATTCTAAAACTCCCAAAGTTGTCTGACCAAGGGTCATGATTTACTCACAGTAGCATTAACAAAGGGGCGGGGGGGGGGGGGGGGCGCGCAAGTGAAGCCCTGTGAAACCCTGTGCTGTATACTATTGCCATCTGCTGACATCAATTTAGAACTACAAATACGTACTCAAAATGGAAAGGCTTAATTTTGCTTATAGGGTTAAGAATAGTACATTCAAGAGTTAGAAAATATTTGAGAGGTTCTATTTCCAAAAGTGTTTAGTGTGAAAAAAAATCCTTAGTGGAAGTTCTAAAAAAACATCCTTAGTAAATTGCACCTTGTATGTTCCTTCCATCCATATAACATAACCTAGAAGTTGAATTACTCACCTTGATTCGATGTGGTTTCATGCCTTTTAGAATCCTCTCTAATGCAAGATGAGGGTGCTCTAAGCTTCTCCTTTGGGTGCTATTTTTAACTACTCATGTTGTGCGCTGGCCTGAAAGCCAGAGATGAAGACTGATGTCAACAAAATAGTCAGAAATCGTGCCACTGGCCATCTTTAACAGAGCTGAAAGCACTATCAAGAAGGTTATAGGAATCCAACGTTTTATATAATCACAGGTGGTGGTAATGCTATGAAACCTACTCTAGACCATAAAAGCCTTTTAGGGTTTTTGAGTATACACAGTGTTCTCTGTTGTAAACTGTCATGACTATATTCTATGTTCCTTAGGAGAGTAAATGTACGTATAACAGCGTATCTTGTTTACAACCCATAATTGCAACACTAATGTCTTCTTAATCTTTTACTTTCTCTTCCTCCTTAACTACCATGGTTGGCAATAGTTCTTCGGTACAAAGGAAATATGTAATGAAAATTCACTGTTTAAGTTTTAGGGTAGTAAAACTTAAGTTTTATTAAGCTGAGTTTTCTTCCGAGGAGTTATTTGAATAGGACTTATAAAAATCAGGTCTGACACAGTGTGTGTTAAGGCTATTTTAGGAAAGATCTTTCCCCTCCAAGAAAATGTGTTTCTAAATAAATCATAAGGCTTCAAACATAAATCTCTAAGATTTACTACTAACACTCTTAAATCATATATCGGCTGTGCTTAATTTGAAACTCCAGAATCAGAAATCAAGGCAATACCTTCATTTTACAGATAAAGAAATTGAGGCCCAAACAGAATAAAGTATGCAGCTGAAAGTCCCAGAAAGAGCTGTAATTATTCTTTTCACTGCACTACGATAGAAAATAAAATACACTTGGTTAGGATTTACACCTGCCTTCAAAGATACAAAGACCTCTGATTCTAGACCCAGTCTGTGGCCCTCTCTTTGGTTCTATTCTTAATTCTTTATTTACAGATTAAATCTCAGCTTCTCTTTGGTTCTTTTTCCTCAAAAGGCCTAAATTCATGACCTTGTTTAACTCAGTAATTCATTAGGACACTTTCTGCCCAGATTTTAAGGAACAACTTTCTCTTGTCCAGTTCATTATAAGGCAAGGAATCAATCACAGCAACGTATTTAGGGTGTCCCTCTAACATGTAGCGTCTAAGAAAAAAACAAACAAGCAAACAAGAAACAAAACAATACAAATTGACACACCACTTGAGATGCCTCTACACTCAGACCCAGACTGATGCAGTTAACCTGTTTTGGGCATCAACTTCTAAATTTATAAGATTTTGTTAGTAGTATCATTTTCAAGTGTGATAAACCCAGAAACAACAAAAAGTACTTAACACTGGAAAACAGCATTAAAAATGGCCTATTCCTAAAAACATAGAAAACAGAATAACTGAAATTCAAAGAACTTCTCTAAAAATGAAAAAGGGGCTTATTAAGGGGGGAAATCCAAAAGTATTATAATTTAGTTAAAGAAATTTATTCTTTAAAAATATTTTCATGTACACTTTCATGACTATTTTGTCTGAGGGGAACAAGGACATTATCCTACAGTCAGTGTTAACTTAGAACATAAGTGACATATTTAAAACAATACATTTTGGAAATAACTGGCAAAATAAAAGTGTAAATTTTTATAGTGATTTAAGACTGCATGATATTTAAGATCTCAGATAAAATGAACCCATAGTAGAGTAGTACAAACCAAAAATTTGCAATTTTGACTTCTCCATTATTGTAAACCTTAATACTATGCATAAATGAGTTTACCTCATTTCCAAATTATCCCACAAATGAGTCACCCCATTCCATATTGGCCAGGACAAACGGAAATTCCATCAGAAAAGCAGTGACAAAAGTTTGAATGCACAGTACAGTATGCATCTTCTTTCCTGTCTCAAGATGTTTAACACACTGGTGACAACTTGTATAATAAAAAGGCTTCTTATGCAAAAAAAAAAAAAAAAAAAAAGTTGTGCTTCTTGCCTAGAAAAACCTTTTAATGTCTTATATTACCTAATACAGTGTAAAACCTAAAAATTGTGTTAATGAAGATTCAATCTGCATGGGAAATTCACTTTTCTCAAAAGGAATAAAAACTTTGATTCATTTTAAATGGCAAAATCTTCAGAACAAAAAAATATAGCATCTCCAATAGACATCTAAAGAAAATAAAGTTATATTTACAGGATGCTATAATCAGAAATCATTAAGAAGCAAAAAGAAAACTGCTACCATTTCCCTGTCCTTTTTCTCAGCAGTCAGCTATAACCACACAAACTAAGGACATCCAGGAACCAATGAAATGTATTCTAGGTGAAATTAAGTTTCACAGAACAGACAATTCTTATAAAGTTTTGTTTTTCTTTTCCCCCTGAGAGTCAAGTTTATCAGTCCTTAGATTGCATTCAAGACAAAAACAAAAGCCCTAAATCCTCAATCATGTCAAGATCAAAGCTATGTAGACATTTCTGTTTAGAAAAGCTAATGTACAATAAAGGAGATGTAAATAGCAAGACAAGGTGCTTAATGGTAGTACCATGGCAGAAATGTATGGTATTTGGTAAAATAAACATTAAGTGACATTTGGGGAAAACATTATTGCTCTTGATGGAATATAGCACCACTCTGAAGAATAAAAGATGGTTAGGATTAACCGCCTTTTAATCAACAATATGCATTTATAGGAAAAGTGCTTAAAGTACTTCTGGAAAAAGGTTAAGTGTGAGGAAATTTTTGTAGTATATATTTTAAATGTTACCCACTTTTCTTTAAATAGACAATGAGCAATCTATTTTAGTAAAGTAGTATCAGATTTGCTGTCAGTCTACCAAATCAACAAATATAAAATTAAGGGACAGAAATGTTATTCAAACTTATAAAACAAATTAGAACATTATAAAGTAATTTTATGCCAAAAACATTTCTGATAATTATTGCTTAAAAATACAGTGATTACCGTTGTGAAATTTTCTATATCCTGACTGAGAAAATTTCTTCTGAATGCTAACATTTAACCTAAGCAAAGGAGAACATCTAAGGGATATGTAGACATTGCCTAATCACTGTGGAAAATAGCCCAAATTCCCCCCCAACAATTTTAAAAAACTAATGTCACCATGGTGAGTCAGGAATCAGAAACAAAACAATATGATTACACACATGCTCTATGAAGTCAGCCAAATGGTTTCTTTATAATAATTTGCAGCAAGCATATTGCTCAGTCTCTATAAAGTAGGTTTCTAAGTAAACTTCCTTGTTCTAAAAGAAAAGGTCTGAACGGATAAATTGCTATGCAGAAGCACAAAGTTTTAAAATGCTTTTATCTTCTATAAGAAGTAATTAAACTCTAAAAGCCAAACAATCTAACATCAAATGTGATTTCCTCTGAGATAGACTTTATCCATCAGTTTCTTTTTTCTTCAATCATCTGAAATATCAGAATTACTACACTGGTAATCTTCATTGTAAAAATGTGATACTATCTTATTTAAACTTGATTAACTTTCTATAACAACTATTTTAGGAGTGGCATCTCTAAAAATAATTTTATCCAATGTATCCATCAGTCATATTTAAAGGCAATATAAAAATCCTAATAAAGTTGGTAAAGTTTAGAGTACTACTCAGATACTGCAACATGATCTGTATCTTTAAGGGGGAAAAAAGAAAAATCAAACTTCTATAAATGAATGGGATTTTGGATATTTATGGTTGGCACAGAAAACAGAATTTTGTACTTTCATTGGACATTTTTACAAAGAAAATGTCTCAATGATCATGTTTTCAACATCATTCTTCATATATATATATATATATACACACACACATATATACATACATATATATATACACACACATATATATATATATAAATATTATTGACTGGGGTGATGCAGAAAGCCACAAATGAGAAAAGGACACTAAGGTTTTAATAAAGGGAACAAAAAGTTGTTTTCACCAGTATAGATTCACATTACAGTACACCAATATTGACAGCATTCTCTTGTCTATTTTTGGTACAGAAGGTGGTATCTCTCTACATAACCTTGTAAGGCTTCAGTAACTAAAACGTAAAACAAACAAAACCCCCAAAAAACAAAACAAAAAACCCAGCCTATTAGTTTACAGTTTATTTTAAAAATTCTGAAAGACACTGCAAGTTCTAAACTTTTAGTAGTGCTACCCATACACAACCATCTGGTAAAGAACCCAGTAAAAGAGCCTCCTTTCAAGGAAGCTTTGCAACAGTAGAGTTGTGCAATATGGATGTTTCTTACTACAAGAAAAAAATTATACATGGCACATTCTCATTCGTATTTTGTAATGTAAAAAGTTACAAACATACCTAATCAAATAAATAATAATAAAAAAAAAAAGAATTTGAATGTATTTGTTAAGTATCCTAAAACCACTACATAGAATAATGGCAACTTTCACTCACAGATTATTTACATGGTAATACCCAGTGTGGGTACACTGCTACAAAACTCAAAACAGAAGGAGTAAACTTGAAATGTTTTCCATAATAAAGATCTAGCAGCATGACTATCTAATGCTGTTTTATCCCGATTGCTTCTGAAACGTTCCTTTTTAGTCTGTGTCTTCATCCAGTTCATAATTGTCTTTATCATAAATATCTTTTACTAAAAGAACCCGTACAAGCATATTTTCCAAGGTGTTTCGGTCCAGTGAAGTAGATGTGTACCAGACAGGGCTATCTGTAGAACTAGAGCATTCTGGTTGCAAATAAAAAACATCCATTCTCTGATTAAGATTCTGTGGACTTTGGGAGAAAGGAGAAAGTCAATTTCACAGTATATATACAAAATTCCCCACAACTTTCTTTTCTTCTTCCAAGAACAATTCTGTTACTACTAACCATATTATGTGGTCAGATCATGTCTCATTACTTATGTTAAATATTTTATCATTAATATATTTTGAAAGTTAATTTCTGTGGCTAAAGATTATGTTCCCACCAATATAAATTATTATTTCACTGAATCCAAAACACCATCAAAACAAACAGTATATTTAATCTTTTTAATACTGCCACTAAACAAGTAGAACACTGCCAATTATAATTTTATGATCTAACAATTATAACATGCATTCCAGTTTCAGAGATATTAAATCTGAAAACTGTGTCTTAACATTGATGAAATATAGCAGCTCGTAAAATAAAAATACCTAATAGCATTATACAATAGAAATTTAACTTTTAAAATACCAACAACACTGAGATAGGGATTTCCAACTAATAGTTACTACCATCAGAGCCATCCCAAACCACTGTCCGAAATATTACCAGCATCTGCAGGTGACACCACTAGTTTTTAAGAGCTAATTTAGGGACCTAACTATAATTTATAAAACTTGACATAAGAAAATGATGTCACAGTTAGTTCATATTAACTCTTTGAAAATTAAAGAGTATATATATAAAGCAATGGACAAGCATAAAATAATTTATGATCTCTAAACATTTCACTGGTTTAAAATTTCCTAAAATGCTGTTGGTCTTAGATTGGGGGAAAAAGTGGTGGTATAGTTGAAAACTATACATAGTGTTTCAGAACACTATGTAAGACCTTCTCAAAGGAATATTTTCTCTTAAATGTAAGGATTTCATTTCCATCTCCATCTATCTATTCTACCTTTGAACATCCCTTTTCAAACTAGCCCAACCCTTGTGTCAAGTTTCATAACACAATAAAACTGTATACTATAAATACTATATAAATACTGTAGATCCATTTATTTATATATAGTATATGGCTGGTTTCTGGCTATAACAATAGAATGGAATAGCTTCAGTAGAGACTCTGTAGCCTAAAAAGCCTAAAATACTTACTATCTGACCCTTTACAAAAAAAGTTTGTGCCCTATGCTTTATATAATTACTGGAATTGCTGTAATTTAAAAGATGACAATAAGAGTAGTAATTTCACTAGACAACAATTTCTTAACATATGCTTGAACCTTAAAGTATAAAGTATAAGCTAGGTATTTTTAATATTGAGACTTATAAACATTACATGTGAGTGAGAAGTGAAACAAAAATCTAAAAAAGATCAGTGAAAAAAGTCACCTCTTAATAGTGTTAAATTCAAGGCAGCTAACCTATACTACCATTTAAAAAGTTAAATATCATCAACACTTACCTTTTAGACAAGTAGCATTCAAACATTTTCACAGGACATCTAGAAGGATTGGCTGTATTTTCAATTTGTTCAAATACTGGCTCATCATCTTCATGTTTTCTTTTTCCAGTAGTAATTTTATCTTAAAAAATAAAAATTACATGAACTCTCTAAGACTAATCTTGAAGAAAAATATTTTTACTATTCACTCCTTGTATCTGTTACACCAAATATGTGGCTTCTGTTAAGTCATGATTTTTCAAACAAAATGAACTAATAAGAAACTAACCCTAACCCTAACCCTACTCAAACTACTATTGAGAAGGTCCAGGTGGTCTTACTTTGTGAAAATGGCAGCCCTGAGATTCTCAACCAGTGACCCACGTGCTCTTTACTAAGGCAAGTCTGGCTACCGGTGCCACAGCAATCTGAAAATAAAAATCTGTTACACTACCTTCATTATCTGTTCCACATAAGGAAGACACCTGGTATCGAAGACACGCTTTGTTTTCCATTGTTAAAGGATTTTTTTTCCAGTGCCTGAACACGGTGCCAAAGGAGAGTCTTAAGTGTTGCTCCACTGTTTTCAGGCCAAAATACTTAGTGTTGAAGTAGAACAGGGTGTTCAGAAGAGCTACTGGAGAGTGCGAGCCTAGTTGTTTTATCCTCCAGAGGTAATCCTCTTCAACTCGAGAAAATATTGACCCTTAAACAGAGAAACATTTTTTAAAAATAATGATCACTTAACCATCTAAAAAAAATAAAGTTAATTCAAGAACAAACCTATTTCAATCCTCTATTCATACCCAGTCAAAACTGGAATGAATTCCAGAATTACCGATGCAAAAGACGCTAGGCAATGCCCACGACTGCGGAGCTAGCATCTCTGGAGTAAGGGACTGGGTGTTCGCTTCTGCTCTTCTATAGGACAAGCACTTGATACTCAGAAAGGAATTTAAATCTGCATGATTGCTGGGGAAAAATTAGGTGACTTCCATTCACAAACACATTTTCTTCACACATCTCAGATTTCTTACAGAAATTTGTATCACAATAGCCACTGTAGGGCTTAAGAATGTACATCCAGTTTCTTAATCCAGAGAAAGTAAGTCACATTTATCACAAAGTTCTTCATAAACACTAGTTATCAACTACATCAACAAAAGATGAACAGATAAGTTCATAAATAAGTACTCTGAAAAACATGCTAATTTAAATTATTTCCTAATTATTTTTAATATACCTTCTGTAAAAATAAAAATCCCAGTAGCAAGTTAGCAACACTTTTATTTAAACGAGGATTACCTCCTTAAGAACCAGAATACTCAGAAGGAGGCGCAGATTCAACAGTACATAAATTACATAAAAAACTCTCAATCCTGAAAAATTAAAATATATATATTTTACACACACACACATATATAAAGAGCATTACCATCTGGAAGTATACTTGGTTGCCAGCTTCGAAGTATTTTATTCAATTCTTGCTCAAATGTCTGGTATCCTGGATCAATAAATATGTTGTCTTTTCGATTACTACCACACAAGTACTACAAAAAAAAAAAAAAGTTTCTTGAAGGAAAACCAACGTATTATAAAGAGTGAATATATACTTATACTCTGTATATCTTAAGAAAGAAAGAAATCTTATATCTAAAAAATCCACAGGCATACTTACATAACAGAAGAGCTACTGGCTTAACTATGTTTCTAGAAATCATAAAGAATCAAAGTTACCAATTACTCTTTTGCTTAAAAAACTCAAAGCTGAAATACAAACCCAAGAATCCAGAATGTAAGAACTGGGAGAAATCTTCAGACTGTCAGATAAAAACAGAGTATCTGGCTCCAATGTTCATTATATAGAACATGGAGAAAACAAAATGAGATTTTCAAGTAAGAGTAAGTTATTATTAAAGAACAACTCTGAATGGTACAGATGGGATGCAACGTTACTCTGCAGCCATCTGCGGATCCCTTCTAGCACTTTGGTAAGGAATGCTTTTTTTTTTTTTTTTATTCTTATGATCATTTTTTATTAATTATTTTAGAGTATAATAATGTAGAATTATATATGTTCTGTTCTACAGTTAGGTTTTTGGCCAGTGATTTTCAATCGTACCTACTCATTGGAATCACCTGGCTAACTTTTTTTTTCCCTAATAGTTTATTGTCAAATTAGTTTCCACATAACACTAGGAATGCTTTTTTAATTACTGCCTCCCTTTAACTCCTGTGAGTCCGTACAAATTTGACTCCAATAACTTACTATGACAAATCTTAACAGTGAGAGTTGTTAAGGAATGATTTAAAAACTAAAGTTTGCAAAGTCCATCTCCAGTGGAATCTAAAAATAACATAATGTAGAAGTGAAATGGCAACGAGAGCACAAAGGGAGGCGCCGGGAAGCTGACAGTCTTAAGGCCCATATGCTGTGCGTAAAGTGGTACAACACTGAGGGTAGACGATGAACTGAAGATCCTAGGGCAACCACAGCAAAAAACAATTTTAAGAGGCAAAACACAAATCAATAGTAGAGATAATAGAGAATCGTAGAAAATAACTAATTCAAAAGAAAGCAGAGGGGAAAAAAACAAGCCAAAAAAAGTAAAGATAAAACAAATAGAAACCAACCAAAAGGACAGATTTTCATCCAATGGCAGCTGTGATTCCACTGAGTATAAAATATCTAAACCAGGGGGCGCCTGGGTGGCTTAGTCGGTTAAGCGTCCGACTTTCGCTTGGGTCATGATCTCACGGTTCGTGGGTTCGAGCCCCGCGTCGGGCTCTGTGCTGACTGCCAGCTCAGAGCCTGGAGCCTGTTTCAGAGTCTGTCACTCCCTCTCTCTCTGACCCTCCCCTGCTCACGCTGTCTCTCTCTCTCTCTCCTAGAAATAAATAAATAAAACATTAAAAAAAAAAAAAATCTAAACCCAGGGTGGCAAATGAGAGCCAAAACTGGTCCAGTTCCTATTTTTGTCAATAAAGTTTCCTTGAGGGGCGTCTGGGTGGCTCAGTCGGTTGAGTCTGTCTGACTTCAGCTCAGGTCAAGATCTCGCAGTTTGTGAGTTCAAGCCCCACATCAGGCTCTGTGCTGACAGCTCAGAGCCTGGAGCCTCCTCCCAATTCTGTGTCTCCCTCTCTCTCTCTGCCCCTCCCATGATCATGCTCTGTCTCTCGCTTTCAAAAATAAACAAACATTTAAAAAAAATAAAGTTTCCTTGAAACACAGACACAATTGACATTTGCGTATTGCCCAAGTCTGTTTTCACACTGCAATGGCAGAGCTGAATGGGCACATGATATACCAGTATGGCCTGCAAAGACTAAATAAAACATTTACTATCTGGTTCTTTATATAAAGGGGAAAAAATGTTTGTTGGTCTAAACATACCAAGACAAAGATTGATCAATTGGATTAAAAAAAAAATCCAGGCCCAACAATATGCTGCTTAAGAAGAAAGCTACTATATTTATTTATTTTTTTTAAAGTAATCTCAAAAAAAAAAAAAAAAGTAAAAAAAAAAAAAAAAATCTCTACACCCAGCATGGGGCTTGAACTCACAACCCCAAGATCAAGAGTCGCATGCTCTTCCAACTTAGCCAGGTGCTCTGAGACACCGACTTGAAATATGCAGACACAGATAAATGAAAAGTAAAAGAATGGAAAAAAAATAGTCCCTCGTCGGGCTCTGTGGTCACAGCCCAGAGCCTGGAGCCTGGAGCTGCTTCGGATTCTGTGTCTCCCTCTCTCTGCCCCTCCCCCACTAATGCTTTTTCTCTCTCTCTCTCTCTCTCTCTGTGTCTCTCAATATCAAATAAACGTTTAAAAAAAGAAAGAAATTATTTCCCCCTTATTGCTTGACTTCTGGCTGAGAATTATTTCATGGTCATTTCTCTCATTTTGTATTCTGAATGCTGCTTTATGGTAAGAACAAAAGATATAAATTGCTGTTCCGAACATGAGGAGTTCACTTCTGCAATTGTTTTATATAATGGGCATCAAGTTTACATTAAAAAAAACTATAGTCCCATTAAACAGGCTGAATTGTGATACTGTATTTTAACCAATAATATTGAGGATTTCCAGACAGATACTTTTATAGAATTCTTGCTCTCTGACTAACCCAAAAGTAGGAGAGGGGTCTGACATTGTCACTTCATTGATTGCCACGCACTTGGTTTGGCATCCTATTTGCAAGGCATTAATTAAGAATTTTTGTTCTACCATTTTGAAATTATATTGACTCTCTTCCTTCTGACTAGCAGGACTAAAATTAGATTAGTTCAGATGATGATCTGCTAGTCTGAGTTTTGATTCTTATGTGGTGGTTTTTTTTTTTCCATTCTTTTATTTTTCATTTAACAAAAGGAATACTATGTTATGGTATAGCCATTATTCTCCATTAAGACAGTCCCAATTTACAAACACCTAATCTGCCCCATCACCAAAGCCCAATAACTCTTGTTTTTCAGAAGCAAAGGAGAAGCCATCAAAGACAGCTACACCTTCTAGAAGTAACCCTGGAGAAAATGCTGTGACGGGCCAGGCCTGTCTGAAGAGTATCAATCTTTTTTTTTTTTTTTTTAAGTTTATTTATTTATTTTGAGAGAGAAAGAGAGAAAGAAGGAGAGAGAGAATCCCAAGCAAGCCCCTCGCTGCAGGAGTAGAACCATGAGATCATGACCTGAGCTGAAATACAGAGTCAGACACTTAACCAACTGAGCCACGTAGGTGTCACAAGAGTAGCAATCTTAATAAAAAATTTTACTTAAAAATAATTACTAATTACAGAATTTTTTGAATTAATAAGTATTCTCTTTCCAAAATATAATTCCTGTACAAGGATTCTGGTTTCTCATTGTATTTAGAATGCTTTGGAACAATATTTGAGAGAACTAAAGATCCACAGATAATTTTGGAAGCACTGCATAGAGTATCATTAAACAACAAAATATAATGTGATCTACACATATAAATCTCTAAAATTTCTAAAATTAAAAAAAGTTATAATTAAATATTTAACTCAATATATCTAGGTTTATTTACTTATTTATTATTTAAGTTTATTTATTTTGAGAGAGAGAGACGATGCAAGTAGGAGAAGGGCAGAGAGAGGGGACAAAATATGTTTTACATTTTTAAAATATAAATTCTTTAAAATCTTATGTGTTTTACACTTAGATCACTTCTTATTTCAGATGAGCTAAGTTTCAAGGACTCTGTTTTCCTATGGACTAAAAAATGCAAAGCAGGTAGGTATCTATTTACTTAAGCAGAAATCCTGGCAGTGGTATTTGAGAAGCAGAATATAAGTCCACTATAACATAGTTGAAAGTCATGTGTTTTAGGCTTTAGCCTGCCAAGTCCTGGAAATACCTGCTTTCCTGCAACTCTCATGGAATAAGGAAAGAGGGTATCCCTGGGGAACCCTTGTACGTGAGAACCAGTGCAGCCACAGAATTTTTAGTGTTGTGATTTTAGGCAGATGGCCCTTCTTCAGGCCAATAAGGATCTCATTTCCACAGGAATGAAGGAATTTAACGTTCTGCTGAATCAGCAGGTCTTCCCTAATCCTTCTGTCCCAGAAGCAGCCAGGATGACTACGGTGGATGACTGGGTGAACTTCTACATCAATTGTTACAGGAAGCAGGTGACGGGAGAGCAGCAAGAGGAGGAGAGAGCTCTACAGGAACTTGGGCAAGAGCTAGATACTCTGTCTGCCCTTTTCCTGGCCAAATATATGGCCTTCCTGAAGTCCTTGTGAGCATCTAAATCACCCACTGTCTTCTCCCTAGCCAAGAAACCCAGGCCTGCATCCCAAAGAAACTCTTAAATCCTGCCTCTGTACTCTTCAAGTGCTCAGGCTCTACCTTGACACTTAAATAAAGACCAAGTTTGGTTTTGGGGCAAAAAAAAAAAAAAAAAAAAGAATATCATCTGTTTTAGAAAATATGTTCAGTCATTAACATGTTTATTTAATCATAAACTGTCACTAATACAGTATTATCGACATACCGACATACCATTCCATGAGAATAACACTGTTTAAATAGTATTTGTGTGTGTGTTTCAAATCCTTGAGCAGAACATATTATAGCTTTTAAGTCAGACTGCTTACCAGATTCAAAACATATGAGCTATATATAAACTCAGGTGAGCTACTTAACTTTCCTTCATCATCAAAAAATGGTGACAAAAGTAGTAAGGTTGTTGAGAGGACTAAATGACATGTCAAGCAATTAGTACAGTGCATGGAAATCAGTAAATAGTCCAAAAAAAGTAATCTCCAATAACTACTCCAATGTTCAGTGTTCACCATACAATAAACAACTAATGTCTCTTGAAGAAACTAAGGAAAGGATTAGCAAAAACTCTGAATGTATTACACCACTGCTATGAAAAATGAAGCAAATTCTTAAGGCCCTTCTAAATCAAAGATTAAATAAATTTTAAAATGTTATATGTATTTTAATAGCATTCAAAAACCCTATGTAGAACTCAAATTAACAAGCTACAAGTGAGTTTACTCTATTTTTTAATTTAATAAATAGAGTTCTAACTCTCGTTTAAAAAAAAAAAAAAAAACAACCAACCAGAATTCATCCAGATAAGAAATTTTGGGGAAAATTTTGGAAAATGAGAATAACTATCTAGAGTACACAAAGAATTCTCACAAATGGAAAGTGATAAACAACCCAACAAAGGAAAAATTCACAGAAAAGGAAATTCAAACCGCCAATGAACATAAAAAGATCCTCAATTCTTTTGGGAAGCAATCTCATGATAGCTTTTAAAATAAAAAATACATTGGGGCACCTGGGTGGCTCATTCAGTTGAATGTCCAACTCTTAAAATTTCAGCTCAGGTCATGATCTCCCAGTTTTGTGAATTTGAGTCCTGTGTCAGGCTTCGTACTGACAGCACAGAGCCCGTTTGAGACTCTGCCCTTTTTTCTCTGTCCCTTCCCTGCTTCTGTGGGCACGCTCTTTCAAATAAACAGACTTTTAAAAAAATAAGTAAAATTTTAAAAATAAAATAAAAAATAAAAGCTTTTTCTTATGATCTAATAAAAATGTCCTTTCTGAAATCTTATCTCATAGAAATAAGATCTTTAGGATCAGGGCGCTTGAGTGCCTTGTCAGTTAAGCATCAAACTTCGGCTCAGGTCATGGTCTTGCGGTTCGTGCGAGCCCTAAGTCAGGCTGTGTGCAGACAGCTCAGAGCCTGGAGCCTGCTTCAGAGTCTGTGTGTCTCTCTCTCTGTGCCCCCCCGCCCCCCCTGCTCCCCGCTCACGCTGTCTCTCTCTCTCTTGCTCTCAAAAAGAAATAAAATATTTTTAAAAATTAAAAAAAAAAAGATCTTTAGGATCATTATGTAAGATCTGGGGAAGAAGGTATACATTATCTATAATAGCAAAATTTTATAACACAAAAGGAATGCCAGTCACGGTTGAAATGACTAAATTCAATGTGGTATGAACTATGCAGTCAGTTAAGTCTGTTCCTACTGACTTAGAGGGACTGCCACAGTGTGCTGAGAAACAGAAGGAAGGAAGCTGTAGCACAAAAGTAATATGGCTCCATGTTCTTAGTTGACAAACTATTATATCTTTTGCCATATTCATAAAAACTACAGTGAAGCATATACATTCAGCTGACCATGGTGCGGTGGAGAAGACTCAGGAATAGGGCATCCACAATTCAACTGACCATACGTTTGGTGTGCAGCACACATGTTCACATGTGTAAGATAAGATTGATGAAAGAAGGATCATGATTTAGGATCTCGTACAATTTTCTTTTTCAACAATAACCATTATCCTTGTACAAAGGGGGCGGAAATCAGCTGTTCTGTTTATGAGGGAGGAAAAAAAATGCTGTGCTCCCCTTTCACACAGTACTAGTTAAACATCCATAATTACATTTAAATTTCTCAGTATGCAGTACAGAAGTGGCTACCTATTTACTCCCTACATTCACAAGACAGGTCTCACAACGAAAGATGTTATTCCTTCGAGACACAAATCTAAGAAAACACTACTTCTTCAACATTATCTTTTTTGTCAGATGTGAACAAAATCAATAAATGCAACAGAAAAATATGCACACTTTTCCAAAAATAGTTTCTATTTCTGTACACATCCTTGAAGTAACATTAAACAGCAACGATTTCTGTAAAGTATATTTTAGATAACTTATCTTTACACTCAGGTTTGAGATTATTTTTTAAAGCTGCTTATAAATACCATACAGTCTTTTACAAAATTAAATCAAGTCTGTGAAAATATGTCTAATGATGAGAACAGTAAAACAACTTCTTTCAATTGTAAAAAAAAAAAAAACCATTCTAAAGTGTACAGTTTGGCAGTAAAAGAATTTTTTCAGGAAACATTTTTTAGTAAAATGTAAAGAACCTGTTTATAAAGGGGGGAAATTCTGACATATGCTACAATATGGATTAGCTTTAAAGGCATGCTTAGTGCAAAAAGCCAGTCACAAAAAGAGTAACACTGTATGATTTCACTTCTACAAGATACCCAGAGTAGTCAAACTTATGGAGACAGAAAACAGAGTGGTGGCTGTCAAGGGCAGAATGAGGAGAGAATGAGTTATTGCTTAATGGGTATAAAGTTTCAGTTTTGCAATATGAAGAGTTATGGGGATGGATGGTGGTGATGTTTGGACAGGATTACAACTGTCCTTAATATCCTTGACTTACATACTAAAAACAGTTAAAATGGTTAAGTTTTATGTTATGTGTATTTTACCACAATAAAAACAATTGGGAAAAAAAGAACCAATTTAAAGACATAATTTATAATCCTTTCTTATGCAATCCATTTAGCTCTCAAATCTCTAATAGTATTTGGAATTCTAATATTTAAAGAATCCATTCAATAAAAAGCAATCCAGGGGTGCCTGGGTGGCTCAGTCGGTTGAGTGACTGACTTCGGCTCAGGTCATGATCTCATGTTTCGTGGGTTCGAGCCCCACGTAGGGCTCTGTGCTGACAGCTAGCTCAGAGCCTGGAGGCTGTTTCAGATTCTGTGTCTCCTTCTCTCTCTGACCCTCCCCTGCTCATGCTGTCTCTCTCTCAGAAATAAATAAAACATTAAAAAAAAAAAAAAAAGCAATCCAGAGATTCAACTTCCTATAATAGGGTTATAGGGAAACCAACCAATTCTCTTTACTTAAATAAAATGAAAATATTTTTTAAAATTTGTGGAATGCAGTTAAACTAGTTAATAAAGGAAAATGTATAGCTTTAAATGCTTTACAAGAAAAGAAAAACAGTCTAAGATCAATGATCTTAAGCTGGAAAAAAGAGAACAAATTAAGAAAAGAAACAGAGATCAGAGATTCCAAAAAAGAGAAAACAGAAAAACAACAGAGAAAAATCAATGAAACCAAAAGCTGGCTCTCTGAATAGATCAAAAAAAGAAAACTGATAAACTTTTAGTTAGATCAGGAATATAGTCAAACCAGAACCCTACCCCACTAGGTCCAATCCCACTAGCCATTTGTTTTTCACAATGTATAAACTAAGAGCTATATTTTTTATGATTATAAACAGTTATATTTTTAAGCTGCTATCTACCTATCAACATCAACCTAGGCTAACAAATATGTGACAACTTTGATGAACTGGACAAATTTCTTTAAAGACAAAACTGCCAAAATGAACTCAAAAGAAACAGTGATGTAAATAACCTTATAGAAGTTAAATGAATTGACTTAATAATAATTTAAAACTACATAAAAATGC
>NW_027531912.1:188936-213835 GCF_008692635.1 Crocuta crocuta
TACCCCAAACTCCCCCCCCCCCCAACACACACACACACAAATCCATGGCTTCACTGGATTCTGTCAAACACTTAAGAAAGGAATAATACCAACGCTCACAAATTATTTCAGAAAATATGAGAAAGGGGAGTGCCTGTATGGCTCAGCTGGTTGAGTGTCTGACCCTTGATTTCAGCTCAGGTCATGATCTCAGCGTCATGGGATCAAGCCCTGCACCACTGTGGAGCCTGCTTAAGATTGATTCTCATTCTCTCTCTCCCCAGCTCATGAAGGAAGGAAGGAAGGAAGGAAGGAAGGAAGGAAGGAAGGAAGGAAGGAAGGAAGGGGAAAGAAAAAGAAAGAGAGAGAGAGAGAGAGAGAGAAAGAAAGAGAGAGAGAGAAAGAGAGAGAGAGAAAGAAAGAGAGAGAGAAAGAAAGAGGGAGAGAGAAAGAAAGAAAGAAAGAAAGAAAGAAAGAAAGAAAGAAAGAAAGAAAGAAAGAAAGAAAGAAAGAAAGAGAAAGAAAGAAAGAAAGAAAGAGAAAGAAAGAAAGAAAATAGGAGAAAGGAACACCTCCCAATTCATTTTATAAGGCGAGTGGAATCACCAAAGCCAGGGAAAGACCTCTTCAGAAAACTATGGACTAGTATCCTCAGTGAACCTCTGCAAAGTCATTAACAGTAAATTAGCAAGTTTAATCAGCAATATATAAAAAAGATAATATATCAGATCAAATGCAGTATCTCTCTGAAATTCAAGGTTGGTTTAATATCTGAAAATTAATTGATATGCCATTATTAATAGAATAAGGGAGAAAAACCATATGATTATCTCAATAGATGCAGAAAAGCAATTGACAAAATTCAGTAACCAATTATGAGAAAAACTCTCAGTAATAAAATAAAAGGTTAAAAAAATTCTCAGCCAATTAGGAATGGAAAAGAACTTCCCTGACCTAGTAACAGGAAACTACAAAAAACCCACAGGAAACATCATACTTAATGGTGAAAGATCTTTCCCCAAGAATTAGAAAAAGGTGAGGGTTTCTGTTCTCATCATTTGCTTTCAATGTTGGGAGGAGGGAGGTCTGAGGTCCCTAACCAATGTAATAAGACAAGAAAAAGAAGACATGCAAATTGGAAAGAAAGAGGCAAAACTGTCTTTAATACCACCTACCAAAATGAATAATGAATTGGTACATAGAGAATATAAGATAAAGATACAAAAATCAATTACATTTCTATATTCGAAGTAGTGTCCGAGGAAAGGAAAGAGCTAACAGAGCAGAAAGTATGTGACTTTAGGGCGGTGAACTGAGTGGAATAGAGATGGGTAAGACAGAGACTTCTAATTTTGTTGTCTTTTATTATGCTATGACTTAAAATTATACTATCTAGATACTAGTTTTTAAAGCTGAATTTCTAGCAGAAGCCATTTTTAAATGAAATTTTATGCAGAACCCTAAAACATACCAAAAAGTGGAACTGCATTGAAACAACACATATAATAAATACATACACACAATAAAAAGCAGGGGAAAATTGGATACACAGATCTATTGTGTACTAGTTGTTGACAATTATCCAGGTCAACAAGTGCCTTCATTAGGGACAGCATGATATAAGACACAATTCCTAAATGCTCTGAAGAAGAGTCTTTATTATGTAATAAGTAACTTATTTTGAAACCAGACAGCTGAGATGGTTTCCCCTATTTCCTACTTTTTATTTTTTTTATGTTAAAAAGGGAGTGGGGTGGGTGGGAGAGCACACAGCTCTATAAACCCTGAGCCAGAACCACTGAGGCCAGATATGTTTTAGAATTTAGATATGTTTTAGAGTTCAACTATCATATGCTTGCACGTATAGGAGGATTAGAAGGAACTTAACGGGGGACCAAGGGGGAGAAGAAGGGGGGAAATAGTGGGGTAGAGNAACTAACAAAAAACAAAACAAAACAAAACAAAAAAAACTTCAACAGAACAGTTTCCTTCCCATCAGGCTGGAAGGAGGTCAACTTACACGCTGCCTGTCAATTGCCGTAACATTGTTGGAAACGAATCTGGCTGTACCTGTTAGCTTTTATCTTGGGAAACCTACCCTATAGAAATAAAAACATTACATAAGGGTGAAAAAAAAAATCCTTTATAATATTCTAGTATTTTCAAATAGAGTAAATTCCTNTAATATTCTTAAAATGTAACATTTTTCTCTACCAAAACTACCCCAACAACCTTTTTTTTTTAAGGTTTACTTTTGAGAGAGAGAGAGAGAGAGAGAGCGCGCACGCCAGCCGGGGAGGGGCAGAGAAAGAGAGAGGGAGACACAGAATCTGAAGCAGGCTCCAGGCTCTGAGCTCTCAGCACAGAGCCGGACATAGGGCTCAAACCCATGAGCTACAAGATCATGATGTGAGCCAAATTTGAATGCCTGACCGCCTGAGCCACCCAGGCACCCCTACCACAACAACCTTTCTTATTAACATTAAATCCAAAAGTAGCCATCAAACTACTAACCTCCTGTATTCCAAGGCAAAGATAATAGATGCTGTCAGGTGCATAACTCTCTCCATTTGGCCGTCGGATCTCGTTGACAAAATGGGCTAACCCATAGTTAAGCTCAGCCGTGGTATGAGAGAGCAGATCCTCTTTCAACTTTACCGATTTAGCTAAAGAGAAATAAAACATTAGTAATTATTATTTATTCTTCAGATTAAGAAACTTCCTCTTTTGTAAGATTAAGAAACTTTCTGAATTGATTTATCCTATATTAGAATTTAAAAGTAAAATGAAAGCTACATTTAAATGTACTTAAAATATTTTAAGCTACATTTATGCATTTTTTTAAGTAAAGGTAGTTAATAACAAAAACCTTAATTTGAAACAGGGTGTAAAACAAGCAAAATCAGAACACTTACGAGATTTTAGCTCATCTAATACCAGAAGATCTTCATCAAGCTGCCTGGTTCTGACCCAGTGTTTCCATGCGTTCACGCCATACGTATACTTGAAGGGAAAGCTGCATTCTGAATTGTCAGAACTATCATCATGAGACTGGTATCCGGATACAGCCTTTCTCTTGGCTCCCTACATAGTAAAACAGGACTGTAGAATCTTTTTGTAAAGAAACCTGTATTATTTCATGACTTTATGCACGCCATCTCTCAACAAGTGCAAATTAAGAGAAATAACATTTACTTATATGCTTAGAATCGACTGGTATTCCAAAATCTAAGAATAGCTACCTATAAAATTACTTGAAATATATGTCCAGAAATGTCGTATTTCTACATAAACCACTTTGTATAACAAAATCATAATAACTCTTGCTGTGAAGAGTCACTGATAAGAAAATTAAGATATAATTAATAAATTAATAATTTGAAAAAGATTCTAAATATTAAGGTAAGAGAGAAATTGAACTTTTCATTGATTCCAACTATTGGAAATGACTACTCAACTCCTTTGACTTTCATGATGGCATTATTTACTATATAAAAGTTTTAAATTCTGATGTAGTGCACCTAATTCACCTATTTTTTCCTTCTGTTTCTTGTACTTTTGGTATCCTATTGAAGAACTATGCCTAACCCAAGGTAATGATAATTTAGGCCTATGTTTTCTTTTAAGACTTTTATAATTTTAGTTTTTACATTTAGGTCTATAACCCATTTTGAGTTAATTTTTGTGTACAGTGTCAAACACAAGTCTAACTTCAGTCTACTGTAGGTACTCACTCCTTTTTCAGTTTTTTTCTTTCTTTGTGGGAAAATTTGTGAAAGTCATCCTTTTTGTTTCTTTTGATCTTGCTAAAGCAGAAATATGTAAAGTTGTTGATGAAGTACTTTTTAAAATCATATGTTAACAACATTTATCTGGTCCACTGAAAGAGACTGTCCATCATGTCGTTCTATATACTAGCATGCTTAAAAAAAGACCAGGTATTATAAACGGTGTAACTTAACCTCGCAAATTAGCCTCAGCAGAAATAATAGTGGAAAAAACAGATCCCTAGGAAATAATTTCAATTCTTGTCAAAGAGCTGAGTTTACTTTTTTAGCAAATATGTCAACCTTTTGTTAGGATAAAATTAAGAAGAAAAACTTGGGGTGCCTGTGTGGCTCAGTGGATTAAGTGCCCGACTTTGGCTGCAGTCATGATCGCATGGTCCATGAGTTCAAGCCCTGTGTTGAGCTCTGTGCTGACAGTTCAGAGCCCTGAACTTGCTTCTGTCCTCCTCTCTCTCTACCCCTCCCCAACTTGCGTGCACATGTGCCCGCACTCTCTGTCTCTCAAAAAATGAATAAACAGGGGCGCCTGGGTGGCTCAGTCGGTTAAGCATCTGACTTCGGCTCAGGTCATGATCTCACGGTTTGTGAGTTCGAGCCTCACGTCGGGCTCTGTGCTGACAGCTCAGAGCCTGAAGCCTGCTTCAGATTCTGTGTCTCCCTCTCTCTCTCTGACCCTCCCCTGCTCATGCTGTCTCTCTCTCTCAGAAATAAATAAAACATTTAAAAAAAATGAATAAACATTAAAAACAAATTAAAAAATTAAAAAGAAAAATTAAATGGCAATAATACTTGCTCTTCTATGAGGCTAGAAGTAAATACAAGACATTTTTATTACTTAGAAAATTATTTTATTATTTAGACGTTAATTCTTAAAGTCTTTTTACATCTAAGGGAAAAAAGGTCTTCCCATATTCTCAGGCACAGCTGTGGGTCACTGTATCCTTGCTCTATAACTAAAGAGGTATCACTACAAAGAGATAGTAGCTGAATGCAAGAACAGTATTAATTTATACCTTTTTTTTAGATCGAGGTCTAGGCTGTTCCTCATATTCTTCTCCAAAAACAGGTGGTAATAAAAATTCATTTTCCATATCAAGTTCCTCAGCAGCTAGCAATCAAATCAAAAGAACTTTTATTTCCAAATATAACAGCACAGGCTTACAAAAACACTGCCAACAAAGAACTAATCACAGAATATAAACAAACACTTATATACGGGGGGTAACCTGTTCTACAGGGGAGGGTAATCCACCCACCACCCCCTTGAATTCTCTATTTGAGAACTGTCTATGAATTCTGATAAACCCTACTCAGACTCATAAAACACATGTATAATGAGGGCGCCCGGGTGGCTCAGTTGGTTAAGCGTCCGACTTCGGCTCAGGTCATGATCTCACGGTTCATGGGTTCGAGCCCCGCGTCAGGCTCTGTGATGACAGCTGGGAGCCTGGAGCTGCTTCAGATTCTGTGTCTCCCTCTCTCTCTGACCCTCCCCTGCTCATGCTGTTTGTCTCTCTCTCTCTCTCTCAGAAATAAAAAAAAAAAATTAAAAAAAAAAAATCTAAGATCTAAATGGTTCTCAATACAGGAGCACCTGGGTGGCTGAGTCGCTTAAGTGTCCAACTTTTAGTTTCAGCTCAGGTCATGATCTCATGGGTCATGGGACTGAGCCCCACATCAGGCTCTGCACTGACAGTGTGGAGCTTGCTTGGGATTTTCTCTCTCCCTTTCTCTCTACTCCTCCCCTGCTCATGTTCTCTCTCTCTCTCTCTCTCTCTCTCTCTCAAAATAAGTAAAGATTTAAAAAAATTAAAAACTAACAAATGGTCTCAGTACAGATCTGTCTCAACATACCAAATCTTTCTCAAAATAAAATGATTAACATTCTTTTTTATATTTATTTATTTATTATTTATTTATTTATTTTGAGAGAAAGAGAACTCTCCGCTACCAGTGAAGAAGTCAAGTCAGAAACTTAACCCCCTGAGCCACCCAGGTGCCCCAAAATGCTTTACATTGTATTCAGTGTACTTATTAGCCATCAATAGATTATGAAAATAATGAAAAATGGAATACATTTCTTTTATAACAGAAGACTTGAAAATAATTTTTTCCCTTTGAAGGTGAACAAAGTCTTATAAAAAAACATTTTATTTAAATATTTAAAAAGAAACAGTCATTACTAGGGGCACATGGGTGGCTCAGTCAGTTAAGCACTCAGTTAAGTACATTTAAAAAAAGAAACAGTCACTTCTTTATCCTTTTCTCTATTTCCAAAGTTTTTTTACACTGAATTACTTTGAGAAAGATTTTTTTTAGGCTCTAAGAAATTTTCTTTAAGTCCCTTCAATTCAATCCTATGCCTCATTTCAGAAATTAATTGTTTCATTTTGTTTGGGTAAAAAGAAAACAGAAAACAAATATAAACAGTAAAGACAATAACATGAACATTAAATGGTTAATGATCATAACCACAGTCATGACTCCATAACTAAATTCCATAACCATAGCTCACATTGAAAGAATAAAACAGCATACAGCATTTTGAGTACCTCTGGGGAAATCTATTTCGATATCCAAATCTGGTTCATAAGGTACATCAGGCATACTGGACTGTGTCTCTGGGTCAGAGTTCTTCAAGAGATCTGAACCAATTATGTCTGTTTCAATAATTACACCTGTAATCAATTCATTATATAATTAGAAATCAAAACACCTATGTTTGTACATTTAATCTGGAAAACATATACAAACAATATATAAAGAAGAATAGATACATGTATTAACATGTCATGAAAGGAAAAGTTATATAGCTATCTTGAAATGTAAACTACTATACAATTGTTACATAATCATGAGTACATGGAAACTTTTAATCCTTTAAGTTTCTGACTGCCCCTCTTCAAAAGTTAATTTGACAGTAAAGTAATTCCAGTATGTATAATATTTCTAAAAACAATCTCTTACCAAAAATAAGCTAATGAGGGTGGATAACTGCAATTTTCAACACTCTTTTTGAATTGTATCCTAGATTCATTTCGTTACAACTGCTTTCTAGTGTTCTGATCAGTTGCTTTCAAACATTTTTATATTGTAACCCACAGTAAGATATGCATTTGATCCATTTCAGGGTGGTGACAGCAGACAGAAAGACAAACACAGACACACACACACATGAACACATAGACACACACACACATAAAACAAAGGTTTCACAAAACAATGCCCTTTCTATGAGATTAACAGTGACATTTTTCCCATTTCAAAATCTTCCTTAAAAGGGGTGCTTGGGTGGCTCAGTCGGTTGAGCGTCCAACTTCGGCTGTCATGATCTCACGGTTCATGGGTTTGAACCCTACATCGGGCTCTGGGCTGACAGCTCAGAGGCTGGAGCCTGTTTTGGATTCTGTGTCTCCTTCTCTCTCTGCCCCTCCCCTGCTCACGCGGTATCTGTCTCTCTCAGAAATAAAAACATTAAAAAAAATTAAAAAACAAAAAACAAAAAATAAAATCTTCCTTAAAAAACAAAACCACTGGTGGTAACAAAGTCCTTCACAAACAAGGGTACATTATGAAATAGATAATTTATAGTGTTTCTATTGTACACGAGGGTAAAGGGAATTAGGCAGCTCATGGTTGAAACTGGAGTCTGGGTGCTATCAGAGGAATAAGGGTAGGAATAAATATTCTAAGAGAATCATCCATGGCACACTCATCATATATACCATTTGGCAAGCACTGCCCTAACAATAAGCCCTCGTTTAGGTAATGCAAATTACTTTACCAAGTATAGCCCACAAGCGGGGCGCCTGGGTGGCTTAGTCGGTTAAGCGTCCGACTTTCGCTTAGGTCATGATCTCGCAGTTCGTGGGTTCGAGCCCCGCGTCGGGCTCTGTGCTGACTGCCAGCTCAGAGCCTGGGGCCTGCTTCAGTCTGTGACTCCCTCTCTCTCTGACCCTCCCCTGCTCAAGCTGTCTCTCTCTCTCTCTCTCTATCTCTCCTAGAAATAAATAAAACATTAAAAAAAAAAATTAAAAAATAAAAGTATAGCCCACAAACAAATTGGGGATGACCATTACAAAAGAAGAGTTTGGATCACTGTTAAAGGCTACTACAAGTTGTTTCTGTGTCTGAGGTAGTCCATTAAAACAGGAAATATTCTGAGTTAGTTAATTTTAGAAGTCAAATCCTATTATAATTACAACAGGCACCATTCAAATTCCTGCTTGAAATCCGAGCTTGAGGGAAGAGAGTTTGGGGCTAGCTAGAGTATGGGTCTCTTAAAGCACTGTTGCAATGCCTCCCCCATTCTGCTATCAACTGCTATCAAGTTGAAACCTGATATGCTCTGGAACATACTTTAACAATTACAACACTTATTGAGAACCAAGGATACACTTATTCACAAGGTGAAATACAGTGCAGCTCACTGTTGATGTTGGCAGCTTCTGTCTTCCCCTCATCTTCAGCCATCATATCTGTCATTGTAAGCAGCTCTGCATCGAGAGAATCTGAAGAAACTTTGCTCTTCAGCTCCTCAACTGCTGCAGGGATCTTCTCACTGCTGTCCAATGAGGCAGGCAGAAAAACAGGAACCGGCACCTGATTAACCAAAGTATTTACTGTTAAGTTTACTCCACGTTTAAACATGATTTTCCAGGGGCACCTGGTTGGTACCGCCAGTGGAGCATGCAGCTCCTGATCTCAGGGCTCTGAGTTTGAGCCCCATGTTGGGTGTGAAGATCACTTAAAAACAAAATCTTTTCTTAAAAAAAAAGATAATTTTCCAAATTAAAAATTATTCTAACACACGATCTTCTTTATAATATCACACTGGATAAAAGCTTTGGGAAAAAAACCCCCACATATCAAAACTGAGATATCAACTGTAACAGAGAAAGCCCAGAATATAAGCCAGCTACTTTTTAAAATAAACATTAAAGGGGCGCCTGGGTGGCTTAGTCGGTTAAGCGTCCGACTTTCGCTTAGGTCATGATCTCGCGGTTCGTGGGTTCGAGCCCCGCGTCGGGCTCTGTGCTGACTGCCAGCTCAGAGCCTGGGGCCTGTTTCAGTCTGTGACTCCCTCTCTCTCTGGCCCTCCCCTGCTCATGCTGTCTCTCTCTCTCTCTTAGAAATAAAAAATAAAATAAAATAAAATAAAATAAAATAAAATAAAATAAAATAAAATAAAATAAAATAAAATAAAATAAAATAAACATTAAAGAAAAATAACTGAGGTACTTCTGCCCCCAGAGGGCAATAACAGACAGCCAAGCCATGGCATTACAAGTGTTTTAGGACAAAATACTGTAATGATAATATATATGAAATTCTATTCGTGTTTCAGTTTTAAATCTTACAACTTTACATTTTTCTCTAAAACAAACTAAAAAATAAAACACTATATTCATAAAGCAGATGAAGACATTTGCTAAACTTCACCTTTAAGGATGAACATCTACTTGACTGAACACAGAGCAAACACAGACAGAAAGTCAACCAAACCTAAGTTAACTGGTGTTAAGACCCAACACTCTGCTCTACTGGCCCCACTGACACAGTAGCTACAACGACATGCCCTCCCCACCTGACACCCGATAAACTTCCTACTGAAAAAGAACGCAGAGTCTGACTTACGGGAACAGGAACTGTGGTAGGAACAGGAATATTCTGGCTGTACATGTGCATAGGTACTGGGATGTACACGGGCACAGGAATAGGCACTGGGACATATTCTGTCTTCCAATTATCATCTAAAAATACAAAATGCGTTTAAGTAGCACTTATGTATCATTACTCAATGTTAAAATAATTTGGTAGCAGAGAAATATTTAAGTGCCTCAGTTCCCATTTAAAAGAAATTCCCAGTTTCCACAAAATTAGGTAATGTAAAAGCAACAAAACTAAATACAGTAACTGTAATAAAGAGTGTAAATAGAATTTAGGTCTTTTTTTTTTAATACAAAGAAAACATCCTTTTAAAATGTTACATAGTTCCAGATGTACTATTAGATCCCCCTCATAACCCCTGCAAAAATATTTACCTAATCAAACAACAAGGATACATTTAAATCTCATTAAAAACACATATTTAAAAAAAAAAAAGGCAAACCATGAGAGACTCTTGAATGCTGACAAAAACTGAGGACTGATGGATGTGGGGGGGGGGGGGGGGCACNACATATTTGAATTATTTCATCTCATTCTGACAAGGAAATAGAACTGTTAACATTACAGGTCACTCTTAAAGAGATGATCTCACAGGGAACGCTGTTAACTTTAGTGAATTTTAGCCCCAAGGAAATTTTTAATATAGCTTTTCACCTGTGACATAATTTATATTCCTTTAACACAGATTGATTTTCATTAGTGATTTTAAATATTGTGCTGTATTCTCAAGGTAATAGCTAAAATTGGATAAGCAGGGGCGCCTGGGTGGCTCAGTCGGTTAAGCGTCCGACTTTGGCTCAGGTCATGATCTCACGGTTCGTGGGTTCGAGCCCCGCGTCAGGCTCTGTGCTGACAGCTAGCTCAGAGCCTGGAGCCTGTCTTCCGATTCTGTATCACTCTCTCTCTCTGACCCTGCCCTGGTCACGCTGTCTCTAACTCTCAAAAATAAATAAAAAAACAAAAAAATAAATAAAAAAATAAAAAAAATTGGATAAGCAACATCAACAGAAAATGACAAAGTTACCAAGCAAATACATTCCGTAGACTATAATCTGAGAAGAGCATAATTTCGGTAAGTGAAGTGTTAAGTATAGGGTAGTATATAAGTCAAATTTTCCTACGTTACCTGTCTGACAAGATTTGGTCTGCATGTGAGGTTTACAATAAGTAGCTTTCGTCATTGTTAAAGGTTTGCAAAGAACGGCTTTGTTCTTCATCTCTTTGTTAGGTGTTGGAGAAGGAGGTGGAGCTGAACCCTATAGAGAAGCAAAGGGAAACATTTTATTTTTTGCCTCTAATTTTTACTACTTCCTGGTGTTTAATGAGTATCTAGGTCATGTGGAGGGAACACACAAAAGTGTAAAAGTGTAACTAGATTGTTATTATTATGTTTACCATAGTCTTAATCTAAAAGGATCAGTATGAATCTGTCCTAACTACAGACAAAACCATAGTAATCCTTCATTCTACAGAACTGTGTGACCTTCAATGGATACCACCAGCATAGATTTTAAAAAAACCATAAACAGACAACTGTCACTTTAAGTAAAAAGAAAAAAAAGCAAGGCTGTTAACCTGAATTTTGAAAATAATTAGGCTCTTTAACTTATCTGAGAAAGTGAAAAGTTCTTATTTATTATGGCCATCTGATACATAATAGTTTCCTGTACTGGATAAATAGCTTATAGATCTATATACTAAATTTTAAAAGTTAAATGAAATGGTGAAAAGAATTACCAAAAATATTATCAAACTTCAAATTGTATATTCTTATATCCCAGCAACTGCAATTTCAGAAACTTATTCTAGATAATAGTCTCTCAGATGTTTTCACCATGTTCACTGTAGCATTATTTAGAATTGAGAACCACCCCCCACACATACACACAAAATCTAAAACAAGCTAATGATCTGTCCATAAGGGAGTAAACATAAGGTGCTCTCCATACCACCTGATGATAGAGGAAAAAAGGTACAGAATATTTGAGGTGCTTAAGTTCTAGACAGTCACCATGAATACTACTAAACCATTACTCCAAAAGGAAATACAAGGTGAGGTTCCTGCAAGCCTCTGGTCACAACATCAACGCATAACCTTGTTTCTGTTGAAACACCCTTGATTTCATATATATTTCTTACAAAGAATTATATGCAGATTCTTCATAACACATTATGATTATAGCATTTTTGTGTGTTGTACTATGATTACGAACTCAGATGTGTACACACACACACAGTACAGATACAGTACACACATACCATACAGTACTCATACTCAGCCCTGTTAACACATACTATATATTGTACACTAATGCAAATAAAGTCCTAGGGGAAAAAAACCAAAGATTAAACATTTAAAGTTTTATAAAAACATTAACATCTTACTCTTAGCGGACCTGCAGGATGTACAATGGGGCAGTGCACTGTGTGGTTAAACCTCTCAACCTTTGGCGAGCCCATAAAAACCAAGGGAAAGGTTGATGACAATTATTCTGCAGAAGAGGAAGAAGTCGATGAGGGTGACATGGTGACATCTGGCAGTTCTACCTCAAGAGTTTGGCTCTTGCAACTTGTTGATAATATCAGCAACTCCCTCCCAAACTGGCTTCAAAACATTAAGTCAGCCTTGTCTGCTTAACTTTTCTCACCTCAAATCTTTTAAGCATCTTGATGTAAGGAGCAAACACAGTGGTGCTTAAATTTGAGGCTTTGTTCAAGCAGAGTCACATTCTTCCACTCAGGTCACTGACTGTTTCCCAAGGCTGAATTCCATTCCAATATTGTGGCCACTGTTAGAAGACTAATTCTTGGGAGTCTCAGGCTGACTTTGGTCACTGAATCTGATTGCTTTTCTCGGTCATCCTGTCCAGGTCTTCATCGGTGGGCTCTACTGCCTTCTCTACGAAAACTTCCTCCACATCTTCTTCCTGCATGTCCCCAAAGCCTTCTTCACTTACTTGGTGCAATACCATTATATTTTTAACACTGTTCTTTTTATTTTCTGTAACACTTCAAAGATTGAAATTTTTCAACGCAGTCTGGTCAAAGAATTCTCCAACAATTATTACAGTAGCCTGCTTGATGCTGTCCTACACTGTGGCAAAATAATCACAGTGTGTATGGTGACTGACTTCCAGTGATCTATCAGGGTGGTTTCCTTGTTGGTGTTGAGAGCCTCGAAAGCTTTCTCATGACGTAGGCCTTGAAAGCTTTAAGTACACCGAGACATAAAGTTTGGGGGCATAAAAGGAACTACACTGAGATAGGCCTTTTTGAGTTCTTCAAGGCAATGGATATTATCCAGTAAAAAAACCTCAAAGGCAAGGTTTTCATTCTGGACACCACATTCAACCTCTAGGATGAAGCACTTGAGAGAACCGAGCCCAGAATATTTTAGATAACCATCCATGTATTTTGTCCCACCTCCGATGGGCTGGCGTACAGTTTTTTTCCCTATAACTGTTCATGGCTATGGGGCTCTATGCACCATGAAGAATTTACACATAAAGTTACTCTTGGCACTGGCACACTATAGCAAGGTCGTATGGTCTCTCTAAATGACTTGAAGTCAGAGGCTTTGGAAATGAGGGGCTTTGTATTCTATGGGTTCACTCGCCACTGACCTTGTGAGAGCAAGCCAGAGTCATCTGTGTTGAAAACCTGCTTGTCTGGACATCCCTTTTTCCTGTGTTACTACTTAGCTGGTTTTCTTCCACAGCATCCTGGTCCTGATCTGCCGCACCCACCTTGCCTGCAAGCTTAACATCTTTCACACCATTTTTCCTTAAAATGTGTGAGCCAGCCCCAATAGGCAAGGAGGGTTTAATAACGTGTTCCTGATCCTGGGAAACATGTCGTAAGCTCAAAGTCTCACAACAATGCCATTTCATTGTTTGTTTTTTTTTAAATTAGTCCTAAGTCCATGAATCCATAAATAGAGTCACTGTTCCTTCTTTTCCATAGCTTCACCATGCACTATAGGTTTTATTTTAGCACTTGGAGTTGTCTCATCTATAGATTGGTGAATTTCTTATTCCTTTTTGTGGGTGTACCATATTGTTGATTCACGAACATTAAACTCACTGTCAACTGAGTGAACACACATTATTTCCTCCGTAAGGCAAAGAGCAGCCTTCCTGTGCTTAGGAACACTAGATAGCATTTTAGTACTATGTTTAAGGGATCTTTTATAAAGCAAAATCACCAATAAAAACGACAAAATATGAAAAAGGTGGTACTAATTAGACTATGAAAAAGACACTTGTTTACCGGATGAGCTGACAAGAAAGGAAAGCCTTGCCTTGTTCCACCTCAGTGGCAAGATGCACTTTAGGAAGCTCACATTTTTCACCACTCTGCACATGTCTTTGAAAGCATCATGGGTATTGATTTAGGGATTACAAATACATCTTAGAGAACAGTCAAATTTGCAAATATGAATGAGGGTCAATTGTACTTAAAACATTATTACTGTTTAATAAATTTATCTGGGGGCACCTGGGTGGCTCAGTCGGTTAAGCATCTAACTTCAGCTCAGGTCATGATCTCATCATTTGTGAGTTCAAGCCCCACATCAGGCTCTGTGCTGACAGCCTGGAGCCACCTTCTCCTCTCAGTGTCTCCTCCCCCATTCATGCCCTGTCTCTCTCTCTCTCTTTCAAAAAGTAAATAAACATTAAAAAAATTTTTTTAATAAAAAATAAATAAATAAATTTATCTGTGCATATTTAAAGGTGTGGAAAGATAACTTTTTAAAAATTGTTTTCAGGGGCGCCCAGGTGGCTCAGTTGGTTGAATGTCTGACTTCGGCTCAGGTCATGATCTCACGGTTCATTGGTCTGAGCCCCACGTCGGGCTCTGTGCTGACAGCTCAGAGCCTGGAGTCTGCTTTGGATTCTGTGTCTCCCCCTCTCTCTGTCCCTCCCATGATCACGTTCTCTCTCTCTCTGTCTCTCAATGATAAATAAACATTTAAAAAGTTTTTTTAACTGTTTACGATAGATATATCACAAATTACAAATAATACATTTGGCCACAGGGCTGATACTAGTGTGAACTTATTCTATATTCACCAAGATTTCAAACCACATAATTAATCAGCTAAGAAAAAGAGCTATGAACAAGAACCTAGGGAATTTAGTTCTAACACTATTGCTGTAAAATATCAGGCAGGTGACTCAATCTCATGTCTCAATTTCCTCAACTGTAAAATGGGAAGAATAATTTAACAAACAGTTATTGCATATCTACTGTAAAATAAGACTAGGTAAGTTTAGTCCAAATTGGAAAATACCCTAGAATCCCCACATAAGAACAAGGGGTCCAAAATCATATGTATCCTAGATTACTCAATGTTTTACTTCCTGTCAGTCTAGAAACATTACATCATGTCAATTAAACTGTCACCTGGGGCACCTGAGTGGCTCAGTCAGCTAAGAGTCCGACTCTTGGTTTCAGCTAGGGTCATGATCTCAGTTTCATGAGTTCGAGGCCCACATTGGGCTCTGTGCTGACTCTGCAGAGACTACTTGGAATTCTCTCTCTGCTCCTTCCTGCCTCATGCTCTGTTTCTCTCAACATACATAAATAAAAACTCAAAAAAAAAAAATTATTAAAGGGGCACCTGGGTGGCTCAGTCAATTAAGCAGCTGACTTCAGCTCAGGTCATGATCTCGCGGTTTGTGAGTTCAAGCCCTGTGTCGGGCTCTGGGCTGACAGTGTGGAGACTGGAGCCTGTTTCAGATTGTGTCTCCCTAACCCTCCCCCACTCATGCTCTGTCTCTCAAAAATAAATAAATGTTAAAAAAATTTTTTTTAATTATTAAAAAATAAACTATGTCACCTGGGAAAGAACTACACTTGATAAGGCTTCTTTTCTGCTAGTCAACAAACAAGACCTACATCTATTTATAATACTGAAGGAGGACCCAAAACAATGAAATTATAATGACAAAAGCTACCATTTGTTGAGTATTTGCTTCATTCCAAGGACTGTGTGCTACAATGTTTGTATCTTCCTAAAATTCATATGTTAAAATCTAATACCCAATGTGATGGTATTTGTAGGTGTGGCCATTATGTGGTGATTATGTCATGAAAGCAGAGCCCTCCTGAATGGATTGTTGCCCTCATAAAAGATATCCTGGGGCACCTGGGTGACTCAGTCTGTTAAGCATCTGACTCTTGATTTTGACACAGGTCATGATCTCATGTTTCCTGAGATCAAGCCCTATATTGGGCTCCACACTGAGAATGTGACGTCTGCACTGGGTTCCGCACTGAGAATATGAGAATACTCTCTCTTTCAAAATAAATAAACTTAATAACAACAACAACAACAACAAAAAAAAAACCCTAAAGATTCCTCACCCCTTTCCACCATACGAAGACACAGTGAAAAGATAGCTATTTATAAACCTGGAAACAAGCCCTCACTGTTATCTGCTAGCAACTTGATTTTAGACTCCCAGCCTAATTGGGAAGAACTGTGACAACTTCTGTTGTTTGTAAGCCATCTCATCTACGGTATTGTGTTACATCAGCTCAAATGGAGTAAGAAATTATGTAAAGCACCAAATTTACATAACTCACGAAATGAGTAATGTAATTCTCGAAACATTCTAAGAAGTAAGTCTTTTAATCTCTCCCACTTTACAGATGAGAAAACTAAGGCTCAGAAATGAACAACCTGGTAAAGATGCCAGAGCTAAAAATTCTGAAGTCAGGATTCAAGTAAATTCATCTAACAACAAAACCTATGTTCTTAAGTACTATAACATACTGCCGTTAGGAAGTCTGGAACATAGCAGCTACCATGTGTTTCATACTTACTATGTGATAATCCCGAAGTAGGTGCTATCTTCATTCCCATTTTACAAATAAGGAAATTCAAAGAGAACTTGTGTGAAGGGACTTGTCCAAAATTATACAGCTAAACTCTCACCCTTTGAAGTGTATGGGTGAGGAATTAAGATTCCAAAAGCTTAGAAGGAAAGGATGGGAGAGGACTTTTATACGACAAAAGGTAACAGGTGCAATAGCACACTGACTTATTCTTCCCTAGGCCATCCTGTCTGTCAGAATACTGTGGTTCAAGTGCTCTGAGAGGGAAAAAAGTACTGAATTTTGTGCTGGTAGAAGGGGTACCTTAAAGCCCTTTGAAACAAGGCTGGAAGTTGCCTTATGGATATACAAAGTTAACAAAATAGGGACTGACCATCCTTATACTCCTTATCATAGATAAAAGTGCCTGGTATTACCTGGCTAAATACTTCAAAGTATTTATACATTATCTGATTTTAAATGTATTTCTCCACAAGGCAGAGGGGATGCCATACGGGGGAGGAAAGCAAGGGAGAAAGCACTCTTACTTTTCTAGGATCTTAACTAGTGACATCAAAAACAAAACTGAATGGAATAATGTAAAAACTCCAAATTTTCCTCTATGTCGGTGAGCCTATATTATGGTTACATATTAAAATCACCTGAAGAACTTTCCAAAAATATAGAATTTCTGAGTTGGGGCCTAGGCATTGAAAAGTTCTGAAAACTCTACAGGTGATTCTAATGTGTAGCCAGAGCTAAGAACCACTGATTGATTCTTTCTTACCAGGATAAAAACTAGCCCAGAGGCTTAATATAATGCTAATAAATGACTCCTATGGAGTTTCCCTTTCTTTTTCTTTTTTAAAAAATTTTTAACATTTATTTATTTTTGAGACAGAGAGAGACAGAGCACAAGCTGGGGAGCGGCAGGGAGAGAGGGAGACACAGAATCGGAAACAGGCTCCAGGCTCTGAGCTGTCAGCACAGAGCCTGATGCGGGGCTTGAACCCACAGACTGCGATATCATGACCTGAGCCAAAGTGGGACGCTTTACCGAATGAGCCACCCAGGTGCTCCTGGAGTTTCCCTTTCGTAAGGATACCAGAAATACCTGCTGCATTCAAACATTGGTTAGAATTGTTACTCAGCATACAAGAGAGTAGGCCCACTGTGCTTCAAAGTATAGCAAAACATTATTTCTTCTCTTTATTCATTACTCATAAATGGCCACTTTCAAACTACTAAAGTCTTAAAATGCTAACATAAAATCAGAATTTGATGTATTATACCAAAAGACTAAAGAAAAAAGAAAAAAAATCTACAGGACATATTAATGAAAGTTATTTCTCATATGTAAAAACTCGTAAGTTCTGGCCTGCGACATATGTCTTCAGATACCTATTTGAGAAATATATGCTCAAATCCATTAACAATCTGGCCCAGCCCATCTTTTTACCCTCATTTCCCTGGAGTTCACCACGGGTCCCCCGTAAGTTTGGCCCTAATGAACAGTTGTGCATGCCCTTACCACACCGCTCCCACGTTCCATCCCTTTCTACCCAGCAGCCTTCTGCTCAACTGTTGAGAAGTTGTTTCACAACCATCAGGAACAGACACAACCATTCACTCATTTCAAACATACTACTGCTGCTGCCAAAAAGATTACGGGCACTTCAACTTAAATACCATGTATATGTCTATCTACCCCAGTGTGGAGAGAGGCCATAACTAATTCACCTTTATATTCCTCAGTATTTATGAAAGTATTTGTTTTAATACTGGGTAATTAATTCAGCTGAATATTTCAACTGTCCCCACAGAGGAAAGTAAAATTCTTTCTTTTATTATGATCAGATTAAATTGGACTATTGGGGCGCCTGGGTGGCTTAGTTGGTTAAGCGGCCGACTTTCGCTTAGGTCATGATCTCGCGGTTCGTGGGTTCGAGCCCCGCGTCGGGCTCTGTGCTGACTGCCAGCCCAGAGCCTGGAGCCTGTTTCAGAGTCTGTGACTCCCTCTCTCTCTGACCCTCCCCTGCTCACGCTGTCTCTCTCTCTCTCATAGAAATAAATAAAACATTAAAAAAAAAAAAATTTTTTTTTAAATAAAATAAATAAATTGGACTATTTACTTACACCCACATTACAAAATCAACACTTAGTACTTTACTTAAGCAAATACTTACTGTCATTTTGGCTCTGGACGTCTGACAACCCTGATCTAAAAACAAACAAATTTAAAATAAGACAACGCTTTCTTCACAAGGTTCTAAATCTGTATTTCTCGTTGAATGTTACTGATTTTTAAAAGTAGTTAATGAAGAAAACATTTTAAGCTATTTTAAGTAAAGAATATAAAATCTGAGAGCTGAAATACAAAGCTAACAAATGGAATTAACCCTTTTCCCATTTTGTCCTTTCAGAAAGTATTTGTTGCTTTGGAGTCAATACCATGTTCTTATGTTTAACTCTTCAATAAATCACAACTTGTAAAGTGTTTTTATTGCTCCTCCCAACCTACTTTCAGCAGATATAATGTGCCAAAAATGTTTTCATTAAAAAATTGCATTGTTTTAACTAGCACTAAATTTTTAAAAGAGGATAAAATAAAAAGCAGTATATATGGGCACTTCCCCCCAAACTATGGAATTTGCTATTAAGCTATCTCCAAAATCAACTATTCATTATCATTACTTTGAATTCAGATCTAAGAAACTAAACACTGCTGTACAGGTTTTTCAAGTTACTCCCTAAAGTATTACATACCGTAATGTAAGTTTTCAGGTCCTTTCTGAGTTGTCATGTTGGGCTCGTTTTGCTGACAGTAGAAACGCAGTAAGCAGTGTTGATCACAAAAATGCTTCATTTCCCCACGCCACTGTACTCTCTCTTTAAGTGTTCCTTGAGATTTACAACAGTCACACCTTGCAGCCTTAATAAAAAAAAAGGAAGGTATCAGACATTTCAAATTAGAAAGTTTTAAAAATCAGATATATATTTTAAAAGATTTCTAAAAGTTTATCAGTAATTCTGCCAAATGTGATAAAACAATTTCTGATAAAAGATAATATGAATCATAGGCGTACAATAAAATGCACAATAAAAGTGAAAAAAATGTAGCACTTTACCTAATTGTCAAAATCCCTTTCTATACTTACCAGAAGTTAAAGACCAGCAATACAAAGACAGGATAGCCCAAAAAAGTGAACATTGGGAGACCAAATTGGTACAGTGTATTTTAATATTTTAAAATAATTTTGAGGACCCTAATGACATACTGGTAGAAGTTTCCTATAATCATATTACACTGAAAATCTCTGATTACTAAACAGATTTCCTGTGTTCAACTGATAGCTCATGAAAAATCAATTTAAAGAAGCTGTGTAGGACCAGAAAAATTCTGAAGCAAGCTCTTATGAGAAAATCATGGGTGTTAAGTTGAAGTATATTCAACAGTTTAATAATTTTAAAGAGCTTTATTAAATACAATGATTTAACTATTAACAAGAACTTCAAGTTCATGTTTTAAAATACTCAAAATACTTAATTGAAAAACAAATATTCTTTAAGACAACAAATCTGACCTACCTCTATGAACACAATTCAACCCCAACTAGCCTAACAACTTCTTATGCAAAAATAAAAATATAAATAAACAAATAAAAATAAAATTCATACATAAAAAGTTAAACCTTATGATGGTGACTCCATAATAAAGAGACAGATTTTTATTTTTTAGTGATCCCACCTCTCTAAATTTTGCCCATTATCACTAAGTTTTAACAATTTGATCAATGAGTGGACCAAAAGATACGAACGATTAATTTCAAATACAGCTCTTTACATAATTAAGTAATTGATCCAGTTAAAGTAGAAATAAATTACCGTATGTTTAAAGTTACCCTTTGGTTTAACTAACAACTTAGAAGTCTTGATAAACCAATACATATTAAGTTAATAATACTCATGTAGTTTTTCCTCATTACTCTAAATAATCTATAGTTTTGTACTGTAGGTTTTGAAATTTCTCATTTTATGTCTCAATATGAGTTCTACGAATAAATGCTATATCAAAATTCCTAGTCAGGATTATTACAAATGATTTGGTTGATAAACAGGTCTTATATAACAAACATACCCCAAGGTTAGAACACAGGCTCTTTTTTTTCTCCAGGTCAGGTATTTCTCCTGCTGAATAAATGTTAAATGAATGAAGATTTGTAGTATAAATTATGACTATTAAGTGATGCCAATATCACATCTCTTGTCCAAAAACTGTGAGCTCAAATTTATATTGCTGGTAATACTATGTGGTAACTCAGTATATTTAGCGCTTATTATCAATGAGGTCATATTTTACTCAATAATGAAAAACATCCCTGGTCACCACCCAAAAACTATTCTTTTAAATAACCTTTGAAGTATTAAAAGTTTCAGTGTTTGGTTCCTTTTTCACACTTTACACTCAAAGACAAAGCACAAAGGAAGAAATCAAAAGCTTAATATTCTAACTGAGGCTAAATAGTGTAGGAACATAGCAAAAGTGAAGTTGTAGCCCAACTACCTCATTTGAGAACCTGAAAAATAAAAGCCCTGCATGTTATATCTACTCCCTATAATCCTCACCACAATGCTGGAAACGAAAGTCCAAACAGATTAAGTGACGTGTGTAAGGCTAAACATTAAAAATACAAAGACAGGATTCAAGGCAGACAATCCAAATCAAAAACTGGGCTTTACTTAGTATATCAAATTATAAAGACAATGGAAAGACAAAATGAGTTAATATGAGTAACTAGAGAATACAAATCCTAAGTAAAATCCTGCAAGAAGGTTTTCAATCTAATATCTAAAATCCAAATCAATCTGTGTAAAGCTTCTTCAAATCACCAGATATACTATGCTAACTCTTAAAATACTTCCATTTACACAGTAATTTAGAAGGTCAAGGACATAAAGTCCCAGCACATTATACTCAAAGAATCTGAACAATGAAATCTCTTCTTTGTCTTATTATTCTAGACATTTTGATTTTGTACTTGAAGCTCCTTTCTTCCAGAAGATTCAAAACAAGTGAATTTGATTTCTCTGTATCTGAAGAGGAGCAAAATTAATGCCAATTTGCAAATAGAAACAAAATATGTATACACATTTTCAGAACGGAAGGATAACAGCAGTACTCAATCCTAATTCCAAGTTTAATGTCATAATCAAAGTTTTAAAAGTTGTCAACTGTTTTTCCATTTGCTTTTTTCTTTTATAGCCACTCATGCAAATTCTGGGTGCAAGTGTTTGGAATTGAGCTGAAAATACAATGACTAATTGGGAAACACTGTTAAAATTGACCATCATTCCTTACCAAAACCACTTCCACCCAACCAAAGAAGAGAACTCTTAGAAGAGCTGAACATTTCTATGCAAAAGAACTGAACTATGACTTAAGTTGCTGGCTTAAAAAATACTACTTCATCATCTATTTAGTGGTTTCCCTATCACTGTGAAAAGTCAGGGATTATCTGTTATAAGGGGTGGGGGTTGGGGAGAATGGATAACTGTCACCGGTTCAAACCACCTAAATAATATGCAGGTGCTAAATTCTTAATTCAAAAATCTTAATCCAACACCTCAGCTAAGACAGGAATTTCTCCTTCAATAACTAACAAAGGGTCATTCACTCAGCCTATGCGGATGAAGTCCCCTATTATCTGGCAGCTTCAAACTCTAATTTTGGGGCAAAATACATATACATCCCTGTAACTTTCCCATCTACTTGTTTCCCATTTCACCAATCAGACCTAATTTTACAGGATGGGGGGAGGGTCCATGAATATGAAAGAAATAGGGGATTTTACAGTCATTTAAAAAAATAATTTTTATGACTTCCCAATATCTTCCTAAGTCCACTAGAATTATTTACTTTTTAAAAATGCAGTGATAAAAGAGATGATTGTATGCAGAACATTCAAGTGTTAAGAATTCTTCAGTTATACAAAAAGCAGATCTAAAGTAAGAATATTAAGATATTCCCTTTCTAAAATTATTTCAGAAACAAATAATAATCTTTTAAAATTAGTACTTCTAGCAATTTTTTTTACAAAAGACAAAATTTTATTTTATTTTTTTAAAAATTTTTTTTGTTTTTTTCTAGGAGAGAGAGAGAGACAGACACAGCGTGAGCAGGGGAGAGTCAGAGAGAGAGGGAGATACAGAATCTGAAACAGGCTCCAGGCTCTGAGCTAGCTGTCAGCACAGAGCCCGATGCGGGGCTCGAACCCACGAACCGCGAGATCATGACCTAAGCGAAAGTCGGACGCTTAACCGACTAAGCCACCCAGGCGCCCCACAAAAGACAAAATTTTTAAAACCCACTATTTTTATTGAGCTCTTTCTATGACTAAGATTTACTAAAACATACATATTAATTTGATTAAATCCCATAAATCATACTTTCATACTATTAGAGGGTATTTAAATTAAAGACTTTAATACTCCTACCATTTACTACTGACTTGGACAACAAGTGAAAACCTGTGTTGAAAAACTGTAATATGAAGTAATAACATTTAAATCAAGATTATTAGTTCTACTAAGTATTGTGAAGTATTCTGGAGAAACAGTAAGTAGGTCATTTGAATTAACTTCATTAAATATATCACACTCCATTACAATACTAACTCCTTTCTCTCCCCAAATTTTAAACTTATAGAGATCGAAAGAACGATCTTCCCACCTGGTTTCACAACATGCCTGGAAACATTTATTTTGAGGAAAAGTAAAATCTACTTCCTTCTAAAGAATTATCTGGGAGAAGAAAAAAATGTTAATTTTATTCTGATCATCTTTTGCTTGCATGTATTTCAATTTAGAAGAGACAATATTTAATACACTTCTATTTAAATCCAAATGTAAACCACTGTAATGCCAAAAACAAGAGATCATTCAAACGTCTAGTCCAGTAAAACAAACATAAGTCAAAAAATTTCAAGAATTATAAATATTTAAATTTAATTTAAATAAAAACATAAAGTTACTTATACTCTAGATAGTCTCTCAAATTGAAGCACAAAGATAAGAGAAGGTGGAAAATACAACGTATGTGCTCCTCTGCTAGGTAGCAAATGCTCATGACTAAAAGTTAACAACTGGATTGATTTAGCTGTTTTGAAAGTTTCCTTGATGAGACGCATTTTAAAAACCCGTTTTTCTAATAAAAGCTAGATTGACTGTTAAAGGGTCTCATTTTTTTAAAGAACTAAAACCTAAAACTTTTGAACTTCTTACATTTAAAAAGTGGAAGAGGAAAGAAGGTCAAAATAATCATAATCTGGTGGGGACTCAACTTCCTACACTTCTGACAGGATGACAGGGTGGGAGCAGTGAACAAGGTGTAGAAAACACACTGTGACTCAAGTCGGAAGTCACAGAACGAACGGATTCTCTGATGAGAGTGCTGGCTGCCTTCACAGAGAAGCCTGTTATGAATGAGGAGGGGCAACTCTTCTTCATCTCAAAGCTGGTAATTCTACTGATCGTATAGAAAAATCACCATGACTTGCTTTAAAAATCCCTCCCATATGACAAAAACGCTCTCACCTTTCTTCCTCAGGTTAGTATAGTACGTAATAATGTGATAGTGCATATTATGCACACTTTTGCTGGGTTTTAAATAAGACAAATAATAATAAAAATGTGTTTAAGGTATAGAATACAGACATTAAACAAACAGATAATTACAACTGGTTATTTAACATGTTCTTATACGTTCTAAAATGCACTGTCTCAGCAAAATTTCCTCATTAAACATTGCATAAATAAAAACATTAGATACAATAATCCTTTCAAATAAATAGCAAAATGGAACAAATGGCAACATCTAGAATACTGTGGTCTTTTGCCAAAGACACTCCTTTGCTTTCCCAAAACAGGCAGGAAAAACCCACCAAAAGATTTCTCTATTTTAATATAAAAGAAAACAAGAATTCATTCATTCAAAGAAAGAAGCCAAACAGAAATACTTTCAGTGTCCTTTGAACAAAAAACAAAATCCTCCGAAAAAAAATTTTTTTTTAAATTAAAGGCTTGGATTCACAATTAGGCAGAAATTTGTACAATGAAATAACAGAGAAATCATTATCACATGGTAACAACTTTGCCTCTCAGACTATAAAATAAATAATCAAAAGGGTAACCGTAAGAATAAAATGGAATTCTCCCATCTATGACCACTTTACTGTTTTGAGGTTATCCAAAACAAATTTTCAAAAATAAAACCTCCTAAACAGTGAAGAGTGTTCATGTGTGCTAAAGTTGAAGGTTTAAAAAAAAAAAATTTTATGATTTATTTCTGTTCCTCTTCTGAGCAGGGGAGGGTGAGAGAGAGGGAGACACAGAATCTGAAACAGGCTCCAGGCTCTGAGCTGTCAACACAGAGCCTGACACGGGGCTCGAACCCACAAGCCACGAGATCATGCCCTGGGCCGGTTGGCTGGCCAACCTACTGAGCCACCCAGGCACCCCTAAAGTTGAGGTTTTAAAGGTACTAAAGTAACATTTTGAGTGACTGTTCTCAAAACTGCCACTATAACGGAATGATAGACTGGTTTAAAACAAAAGAAATGCATGTCAGAGGGTGTTAGTATC
>NW_027531912.1:213902-226278 GCF_008692635.1 Crocuta crocuta
TTTTTATTTATTTATGAGAGAGAGACAGAGCACAAGCAGGGAAGGAGCAGAGAGAGAGGGAGACATAGAATCTGAAGCAGGCTCTATGCTCTGAGCTGTCAGCAATGAGCCCAACGTGGGACTCAAACTCACAAACCCAGAGATCATGACCTGAGCCGTTATCAGATGCTCAACCGACTGAGCCACCCAGGCGCCCCTGTCCTGTGTGTTTCTAAAATCTGAACCTTAACTGTAAGACTTAAATTATTCAGAAGCAAAAGTAAAATAATGAAGTGCACCAAAACTCTAAGCCTCCACAACCTCTCACAACTTGGAAGCATCTTCTTTTTATTTAAAAAATGTTACTTAATATATGCAGAGTTGTAGACATTCAAGAACTACACCATGAATTCTTGTAATTCTCCTATAAATAGTATCATTTAATGATAATCACTTTCATTAAGTGAACTAAATAATATTCTACCTATTTCAGCCATTTTACTCTATTTCCTTTAGCAATATTTCAGTTTTGAAGTTATGATGATGTCTGTCTTCACAGGCTTTAGAAGTGAAACCATAATGAAGTTTTAACATTGAGATGGTTTTCCATATTATGGACCTATGAACTGATAAACAAAAAGTTTGTTTATCAAACTCTTGGGTAATATCCGATTAAACAAAGCTCAAATTTACACTCATTTTCTCATATAAAAAAACACAATACAGTGGACAAGTGATTTATCTTCACTTTTCTAGAAGTAGATTCTTTTTTCTAATTTTTAAAAAAAAAATTTTTTTTTTTAAATTTATTTCTAGGAGAGAGAGAGAGACAGCGTGAGCAGGGGAGGGTCAGAGAGAGAGGGAGTCACAGACTCTGAAACAGGCTCCAGGCTCTGAGCTGGCAGTGAGCACAGAGCCCGAGGCGGGGCTCGAACCCACGAACCGCAAGATCATGACCTAAGTGAAAGTCGGACGCTTAACCGACTAAGCCACCCAGGCGCCCCTCTAGAAGTAGATTTTAGTAAGACACATAAGCACACACACACACAGTTATTCAGTTTCAAATGAAATATTTTTGGTCTCTATCATAGAGTGACTTCTCAATTTGAAACCCTCCAAAGATCTGCAATTTAAAAAGTAAAAAAGAACAAAGTGTTTCAAAACACATGATAAGTGCCTAAAACAATTACTTGCTAATGTTCAACACTGATCAAGTTCATCAAAAATACTTGTATTTGTGGGGTTGCCTGGGTGGCTCAGTCAGTTAAGCATCTGACTTCGGCTCACCCACATCAGGCTGTCTGGTGACAGCACAGAGCCTACTTCAGATCCTTTGTCCCCGCTCTCTGCCCCTCCCCTGCTCTCTCTCTCTCAAAAGTAAATATACATTAAAAAAATAAAAAGAGATCTCTTTTAAAAAGTTTCTATTTGGTGAAATAAAGACCCAAAAATTTTTAAAGAAATAATCCATTTTGTCAAAACAGTATAGTTTTAACTGAAAACAAAGATACTGTTTTGCTGAAAACAAAGATATATCCTAATTTTGAGTAACAGCTAAGTTATAAAACAAGTAAAAATGCTACTTCAAGTTATAAAGAAAAATGGAAATGACAAAAATTTTAATGAATTCCATAATCTGGACTGAGGTTAATGTGTGTACATTTTTTACATAAATAAGCTACCATGAGAGTAATAACTGTAATGTTTTATCAAAGATTGGTTAAAGCAGCTGCTGTAATAAAAAGTTTTAGTTACTTGCCTTGTAGTACCAATCCTGGAATTTCTTACAGCAGTCTTCACTACAGAAATCTCTCACGACACCATCAAGTTCTTTAGTTGCTCCCTTCTTACACAGTTGAGAGCAATAGTTGCAAGTAACACATCTCAATCCTAAACGTCGCGCAAAATCTTGTTTATACAATAGTTTGCAGCCTGAAAAATACGAAGTTTTAATATTAAAACAAAACAAAGGAAAAAAAAACACATCAACAAAGTGCTTATAGGTCAAATAGATCATTAGCTTTACAAAAGAGTCTATATGTTCACATACAAAGTCTTTTTCTCCTAATCAAAACTGAAATCTATTATGATCAACAACAACCTATAAATGTTGGAACAGAATATGGAATATTTTATTAGATCTCATGTGAATTCAAATAATGTTCTAAGACTTTCAAATCTAGCAATGTTGCATAACTATTTTGTTTGCTCTATTTAAATATAAGTATCATACAGTAAACACACCACAAATAGGCATTAGAGAAATGAAAGAATGTAGACTGTTGAGAAGCACTGAGTAAACATAAAGTTATACTCAGCTAAGTAGTCATTTTACCCAAAATTTCTAGCCTTACCTTTCTCTATCACCCTACATGGACCTTCAGGGAAGAAAAACTGATTTATAGACTTGTTTAGAGAAAACACTATTATTCTTGTGATAATATATTTCTTTTGTCTATTATATGAATGCGGTATTTTAAGTGTTTTTACATATCAGCCTTAATTGCTATAATATCTCTCTCTGTAAGAATTAAATAAAGTTTTGGGGCACCTGAATGGCTCAGTTGGTTAAGTGACTCTCAATTTCATCTCAGTTCATGATCTCACAGTCCATGGGACCAAGCCCTGCATCAGGCTCAGTGCTGGCAATGTGGAGCCTACTTGGGCTTCTCCCTCCCTGTCTCTCAATTAAACTTTAAAAAAAAAAAAAAAAAAAAAAGAACTAAATAAGTTTCCATACTTTTACTCATGCTGTGCCACTAAGAATGACCTTGCTCTCATATCTACTGAAATCCTCCCCATCGCTTAATAAGGAGTTCCAATTACACCTACTCCACAAACTCTGCCGTCTAACTCAGTTTTAAATAATCCTTCTTATCTGAACTCAAACTGTACTGTTTTCTATTACCTTATTTGGCAATTATTTATATACTGTCCTATGACTTGTTTCTCTGTTATCTTAAACTGTATTTAAAAATCTTTTTAACATTTTACCTTTATTAAAGCTTTATCTTTCTAATTAGACTTTGCTGGTGGTATTACATGTTCTGTTATTTCTGCCAAGTTCCAACAGAGAACTCGGTGTAGTCAGAGAAAGCTCAAAATATATTACTGAAGAGGAAAAAGACACACATCGTTTTTAAACTTTTATTGCCTAAAGACGCAAGTCCCTCTAATTGAAAACTCTCTTTAATGTCAATTCTCTATATGCTGCTATTGTCTATTCATTTTAATAAAATCCACATAATCTAAATGATACAAGATCATGTATGGGTATGTTAGCCATCAACACCAGTATGTTCAGATTTATGAATCACTAAAGATTCTCAATGCATACACATTTAGGTATAATAAGTTAATCAATCTTTTCAATGAAATATTATGTTACATTTCATCACAGCTGTGATCTTAATAGTGAGCATGGTTACCTTTCTCATTCCAGGTGAAAGGTATTTAATTAACCCTATAAATGCAGGAGTGCCTTGTTTTATGAGCAGTACCCTCTTTTATACGTAACCTTATTGTGTGAAACGTAGAACATAATAGACAAAGGCACTAACTGAATAGACAGATCATCTTTTGGGCTTTTGGTCATTCACCACTGCTGGCACTTGGGACTTTTCAACCTTCTTCTTGCCCTAACAGTAGAAAACCATGTAAAACATGGATCCGGGGGGGGAAAAAACCTAACTAGGAAACACAGAGGAGGACAGCAGATAGGAAAGCTGGGAGAGTTCTGTGCCTAGGACCAAAGAAAGAATAGAAAGTAAAACCCAGTGTAGAGCAAGTATGTGACATTTGGGGGAAAAGTAGTAATAACAAGAGCCCCAAATCCATAGTTACAATCCTGGTTCCTATCTCTGGAAAATTAGAACTGAGAACAGAAGTTCATTTCTATAATCAGCTGCGTGGCACCAGAGCAACAAAGGCGGAAATGAGAGGAAAAAGACTTCGTGAACATGCAACAGAGTCAGCATTTGCCTGGCATTCCAAATTGAAAACTAAAAGTATTTTTCCATCGTAGTAATGCCTCATATGATTTTCCTTCTGGTAGACTGAAAATCTTTGTAGGCTAGGCAGTAAGCTGGGCAAGAAAATGAACCCACTGGAAAATACTTCTATTCCAAATCCAAATTTGACATATGATAATGCTTTTATTTTCAAAACTTCTTTTCAATGGAAAAAAGGTTATCAAATTTTTAGAGATAAAACACCTTGAGGCCCAGAGGTCTACAAATTAAGATAACAAAACAAGTCAGAAAATCAAATTCAATTTTTTTTTGTTTAGCTACACTAAAATTATACAGCTACCCTGGACACACATCATTATAGATTTGAAAATAGTATGGCAAAAAATTAACATTAAATATTAATAAAAGTTATGAACACTGTATATACACTTGCCTTCACTACAGAAAGGTCTCTTAACGCCAGAGAAATTTACTGTTTCATGAAGAGTCTTCTCCTCTTGACAGTATTCGCAATATGTAACTATGCAATGCAACTTCTTATAGTCATCTGAACAAGTTTTGCTGCAGAATTGATGCACTTTGTTCTAAATGCACAACGGGAACCTTGGTAAGTATATGATAACCACCTCAAGAAAAAGTTTAAGAAATAAACAAGCCACTTTTATTGAAATAAACTTAAATCATTTACCTAGTTAATGTGATTGATAATCCCTGGGGATACATTTTCTATAGGCCACAGGTAGCTAATTTAACTAATTTTACTGCTATATTTAGACATAACTCCACAAAATTCAATACCATTATCTACCCCAAAATTACTCAGTAAAATAGTAAAGGTACCACTAAAATAAGATGGAAGTCTGGTGTTGCTAAGGGAACTAGAGGAATGGGCAGAAAGCAATGGAAGATAAAACATGGGTAAACTACAAAATGATAAGAAATATGACATTAACACCAGTTTCACTCAAAAAGAAATATTCTTTGTGGGTATAGTCAAGTAGACTCCATCACATTCCTATCACAGACCTATTATGGATAAAGTACTCAATTTGGGGCCATCATAAAGTATGCTACTAAACTTGAGACTGAGTTGGTCACCTTAAATGGAGCTAGGATTGTATTATTTAGTTATTTCTCCTGGCCCCAAACCTTATTATAAAGCCAGAGCTATACTCTCCAAATATGTAGCCAAACGCAATCAAGTTAAAATTTATAGGGCAGCAACTTTTCTCCTCTATTATTATGGAGGATACAGACTAGGTCTAATCCGTCTACCTAACCCTTGGCAAAGATAGCTGAAGACCAAGATAAGGAAGGTGAAAGAGTCTAGGAAGCAACTCAAGCAGTAAGGCAATCATCAGTGGAAAATTGCCCCATCCTGGACATATAACTTATAAAAGGAAAAACAGCAACAAAGAAACCACAACTGCCAACCATGGAATGAGAAGAAAGAGGCCCCTGAATTCTCAAACACCTGAGGAAATGGCTCAACTCTCATTCAGTTTGGTAGACAATATTTATTAACTCCTTCTAATACTTAACCTCTCCATGTAAATAAAAGCAACACCAAGACTACAGAAGCCACGTAGCTCTAACATGGAGATCGATAGAAAGGACCTCCATTTCATCTAGTATTATCAAAATTGAGTTCAGGCAAGATCTTTATCCCCTATGTGATATTATCCCATGTGTTTGCTTATGGATTTCATTCCTCATTCCCCACCACTCCTTTATTCTTACTAGGCCTTCAGAATTTCCCTGCTCTGATTTAGAGGGAATCACAGTCACTAAAAATCATACTGGGTGCCAACAGCAGTCTCCAAGAATAACTGGTTTAAATGCTTGAGAAAGCACCAAGCTAAATAACAATTTATTGTTAGTGCTATGTCTTATACACCATTTCATCACATATTCCATGTCATCAAAAAGGGAGAAAAGAAAAAATGGCCAAAGATGAACACTGATCAAAAAAGCAGTGTTCAGCCAGGTCCACCTGTCTGTTAATCCATCCATCTGTCAATCCATCCATCTTTCCATCACTACTCCCTTATTTAAGTAAACACTAATGATAGGATTTTTGCAAATGTCAAAAATATATGTAAAACTATTTAAAGAAAGAGTGATGAGAAGGGAAAATAAAATAAATTTATATTAGGATTCTTTTATTAAAACAATCATAAAATGTTAAATGACAACATGTTAAGTGACTAACAAATCCTAATTTGTACAGGTAGCAGGCAATTCAAAATATTATAGTTCGAAGACAATATTTATTAAGATGAGGGTAAAAATGGAAAAATGAAATACAAACAGATGTTCCAGGTATGTAGCTAAACAAAGTAACATTCCATACACTATTACAAACATAATGTCAATATGTGAACATGACTTCAATAATTTTTGTTTGACCTACAAATAAACATGCCCTTGGTTGATGCTATTCCCACACAAAAGAAAGCAAATAATTCAATCATCACAAATTCTGAAGAATCCTTATCCACTACTTAAGAGATCCTCAAACTGAAACACCATTATTATTTTACTATACTCTCATTTAAGCAAGATAATATAAATAACAAAACTGAACTTACCTCCCATTCCAGGATTTCTGGCTTTGAACAAAAGGAATTTTTGCAATAGTTGCATTTTAACTGAATATCACTTGGAGCTACAAACTGGCCATTTGAAGATGACTGCATACTTAGAGCCTAAAACAAAGAACAAAACATACTGAGTCTGACACAGATTTTAGAATTTTTAACTACTGCCAAATATTAACTATGTCCAGAAAACAGTATCTTGCTTAAATATTTCCTCAACATATAAAATTACATTTCTGAATTTTGTCACACTAGTGGGGTACCTGGGAGGCTCAGTAGGTTGAGCATCCAACTTTGGCTCAAGTCAGAATCTCACAGTTCGTGAGTTCGAGCACCCCTTCAGGCACTTTGCTGTCAGCACAGTCTGCTTCAGATTTTCTGTCTGTCCCTCTTTCTGCCCCTACCCCATCACGTGCGTGCACACACGCTCTTTCTCTCTCAAAAATAAATAAAACATTAAAAATAAAAAATAAAAATTACACTAGTACACTAAGTTTTATGAAATCAAAATTCTTTTACTACAGGATTACTAAGACCTATTTAAAGTAATATGAAAAAGGAAAAAATATGCAGTTCAAGTATGATATTTTTCTCTTTAAGAAAATGTAAACAAGAGTTAATAGTTAACCAAGTTCTGAACAAGTAATTAAATCTTTAAAAAAGACTAGCTTCTAGTTCTCTCCAATAGTTATTTTAAGTAGTAATTTGTCCCATATGCAATACTGCTATCATTTTCATTCCAATTCCATCAGGGAAAACAGCCTATAATACTTTTTAACACTGGTCACTTTTATTTTTCCTTTTACAAAGTTAGGGGAAAAAAGAATTAACAAACTGGTATCGGTAACAATAGTCTTAATTTTGTTACATTTTTAAAAAGTTCAAACAATATACAGAATACGAGAAGATATAAGCATATGAGTTTTAAAAGTTTTGTTCTGGGGCACCTGGGTGGGTCAGTTAAGACTCTGACTTCGGCCCAGGTCATGATCTCACGGTTCATAGGTTCAAGCCCCATGACGGGCTCTCTGCTGTCAGCTAGCTCAGGGCCTGGAGCCTGCTTCTGATTCTGTGTCTCCCTCTCTCTCTGACCCTCCCCTGCTCACGCTGTCTCTCTCACTCTCTCTCTCTCTCTCTCAGAAAAAAAAAATGTTAAAAATAAATAACTAAAAGTTTTGTTCTAATTTCTAACATGAACAGTGACTATATTGGTACTTAATCTTCATTATCTAATATGTTACATGTTACATATAATCTTCAGAATATGTATTTTTTTCAGGGTGGCAGGTAAGAGAGGAAAAAAAAACGTTTATTAAAAAAACTGGGGGGCATTTGTGTGACTTAGTTGGTTAAGCGTCCAGCTCTTGGTTCCAGCTCAGGTCATGATCTCAGTCTGTGAAATCAAGCCCCCGGCAGGCTCTGCACTCCTGCTTGGGATCCTCTCTCTGCCTCTTCCCTGCTCGCATGCACACATGCACACTCAAATAAACAAACATAAAAAAAAAAAAAAAAAAGATGTTTTTAAAACATTTATTAAAACTTCTACATACAACATACAACACAATCAAGATTTGTGAAAAAAAACAAAACATGCAGATTTAAGATAATAACTGTCAGGTGAATAAATTTTTTTAATAAACACCAGCAACAGTGTCCTTGAGTTTCAAAAACACTGCAAGTCCATTAAATTTAAGTAATCTTTCAAAACAAATGAAATACTACCCTATTGCCTTATTTTGAAATGGAACAGCTTCTAATGAAGACATTAACATAAAGTTCAAAATCTATGGTTTGCTTTAAGATATCGAGAAAGGAAAAAATGCTGCTTGTCTGTCTGTCAACACTGTATTACACTGATGCAGTTATAGTGATGAGGCTGCCTACTTGCTCATCTGGGTAGAAGAATCTACATTAAGTGTTTAACACATACAATGTATATATACGAATGGTCTCATCAAATCATAGGCAATACAAGTTGCAGTTAAATGAAAAAAGCAGTTAAAATATTTTCTGTTAACATTTCAAACATCAAAAAGTAATAAAGAAAGGTGAAGGCTGAGAAGCAGCACGCCAAAAACACATTATTCTCTCATCTAATCCTTCCTTATTCCTTAATTTCTAGTTTAGGAAAAGCCAACAAGTCAGAAACAGTATTTACCACTCTAAGGATTTTTCAATAGCCACAATCCCAACTTCCAAAATAAAAGTCTTGAATATAGCTTATTACCTCAACTCAGTGGAAGATATAACTATTAATGAAAACGACATTCACCTGGTTGAATTAAAAACACCTAAGATTAAATGCTAATAATGGTTATAACTACTGTTACATACTTAAGAGACTATACTTTCAGGTTAAATAACATAGAATAAATACAGTATCTGCAACATTGTGCAACTGCTGGAAGATTCACTATCATGGAGCATCTCTTTATGCACTGGCTTGAATCTCTGAGTAAATACCATGAATTTTTCATATATACCAGGTAAGCCTACTCATGCCACTTAACTAATGCTAAATCCCATTTCAACTATTCCTTCCTAGTGGTCAGTTTAAGTCTGAACACTTCCAGTAATATATCTGAAATTATCCATAATCCCAACTTTGAAGAACTATGACAGAAAGTTCTTTACCTTTATGAAAATGAAAAAGGTCTCCCTAAATTGATCTTGTATTAAATTCGGGCCCATTATAACAAGTCCAATCCCCCTTGTAATTGGCATATTTCTAATATATGAAGAAAACATTTATGCTCATCACTTCCAGGCTAAATATACCTACATCCTTCACCAATCTATCATAAAACAGAAGTCTCCCTAAGACTAACAGGTTATTGAATCCACTGACTAAGAAAATACTACACATCAGGCACCGAGCTCAATTACACTAAAGTTTATTTAGTGTAAATAAACTTCAAGTCTGTTATATAAACTACAATTGAAAAGTCAATCAGATTGTCCACGCCAAGCAGCAAGCATCTGCAGCCACGTCTATTACTGTGACTCTAGAATCTGCACCCAGAAGTTTGGCCCTCAACAAACTACATAGAAGTTAACATATTAAATAAAGATGAAGCATATTACACTGCTTATCTCCCATGTGTATTTTGTTGGGAGTAGGAGTGATCCAAAATAAATAACAAACCTGAAATTTAGCCACACAACTGGAATTGCAAAAGTTATACAGTTTCCCATCAGGCATTGTGGCTTGATACTGAGGTAAAGAGTTTCGCTTACAAAAATGGCAAATAATTCCCAAACCTAGAAGAGAAAAGGTACATATCTGATTTCATATAAAAGTAATAAAGTCTAAAAACAAATCCTAATTGAGAATAATTTTTAATGGAACCTTCTATAAACTATTCTTTTACTAAAATAAATTTCCAAGATGATGTTCACCTTAAAAAATACTTTTATAAAGAATCCAATATCATGTCTCCAAAACATATATGGATATATGAAACAATCTCAGTTTTAAACTGAGGAGAAAACATCTTTGCTAAGAATGCAGACATGGACAGAACTGCACCAGTAATTTAAAGAAAATTAAAGAAATATGGGATGGTCAAACACTAAAAAAGTCTGCAGTGGGGCATCTGGGTGGCTTAGTCAGTTAAGTGTATGACTTCAGCTCAGGTCATGATCTCCTGGTTCATGGGTTCGAGCCCTGCATTGGGCTCTGTGCTGACAGCTCAGAGCCTGGAGCCTGCTTCAGATTCTGTGTCTCCCTCTCTCTCTGCCCCTCCCCCGCTCACACTCTGTCTCTCTCAAAATTAACATTAAAAAAAAAATTTTTTTTTAAGTCTGCAATAAGAAAGTTTAATGTGATTATAAATAAAAAGCTTATGCAGGTAAAAACAAGTATTAAAACAAAGTTAAAGGGAAAGTGTAGTTAAGAAATTAGTCATGTTATTAAAGTTTTTTAACTTTCCAAATACCTGAAACTTACTTTGTGATTTTGCATATTTTGTCTTGTGACTGTTCATGCAAGCAGTTGAACAATATGGCTCCATATATCCATTAGGACCTATACATTGAGTCATATCAAAAAACCTGCACTGTGTTCGGCAACCAGTACAAGTGGTCAGTTTTCCATATTTCTACAATTTGAAACAAAAAAGAAAATTAAGAAAGTCACAATTTAATTAGGAAAAAATATATTTTTCAGTACACCTTTTCTCTCTGCAAAACAATTCTGTTAATCTCTAATCAGGTTTAGTGGGTCAGAAATCTTCATCTGGATGCAAACTGTTAACTGCAATGCTTCTAAATTAGGTTCAAACAAAAGTAATGATCTCAGCTAAGTCTCTTCCAAATCCTGGGCTTCTCACTATTAATCAGTTTAATAGAATCCCTATATAAAGGTAAGTAAAAACTGAAGAAAACAAAGACATGGTGTTTTCTGTTTACCATGATGACACACTTCTTTGTCATCTGACAGAAGAAATTAAATGTACCTATAAAATATAACCTTTAATAATCAAATGACTATGGTCCTTCAGAGAAAAATCTGATGTTAAATATTTTTTGCACTGACCGTGCTGCTGTCCCAAGAACTTGTGGAACTTCTCTTAAAACCAATTAACCACCTATGTGTACTGCATTTAAAATCTCATTCAACCACAATAAAACACCAAATTAAAAAAAATTTTTAGGGGCGCCTGGCTGGTCAGTTGGTTAAGCGTCTGACTTCAGCTCAGATCACGATCTCGTGGTTTGTGGGTTTGAGCCCCACATTAGGTTCTGAGCCTGGAGCCTGTTTCAGATTCTGTGTTTCACCCTCTCTCTGCCCCTCCCCTGCTCACACTCTGTCTCTAAAATAAATAAACATATAAAAAAATTATTTTTACTTTTTTTTAACTAAAAAAATCATTCAACATGTTTTAGGCTATTAACTAAAGCTAATAATTAGTCAATAGATAAGAATAGTCAATCCTTCTGGCAAGAGTGAATATTTGCCAACACAGAATTCAAAGAAACAAGGTAAAATATGATGATAAGACTAAAGGAGGTACACTTTGAAAATTACTAGACAAAAACAATTATTACTGAAATATACACAGTCTTACAAAAATACAATTCAGATGACCTGGTATGTTTATATGAACAACATGAATAGTCACAATTAGAAATCAAACATAAGGAAAAGCAATAGGTGCAACTTCTATTTGAGGTCTCTTCTGAGTGGTTATACAATCATCAAAACTAGTTAAATCAAATATCACGTATCATGTTGCAAAATAATTGTATCCACCTTTCTACCTGATGTTCAGATTATTTTACTCATCGTCATACTTAACAACATCCAGTACAATATGATATTAAAAGGCCTTAAAATATGCCATGGATGGATAACTAATAAATAGACATTAAAGATGATAAGCAGGCCAAAAATAAAAGGGGTAAACCGCGTGGACAAATTTCATCAGCGCCACAAGATTTTAGAAAATGAAGGTATTAAGTTGAAGGGAAATAACCAAAACAAGTAACTAACATCCACATCAAAAAAAGAAAAAGAAAAAAACTTTCTTACTATGCAACAAATAGATATTAAAAAAAAAAACAAAAACAAAAACAGCTATTTATGTGCCAGGAAGGTATGTTATATGCATTCTGGTACTATTAAAACAAAACAAAACTAAACAAAACAATGCTGTCTGTTTCTCATTTACTTAAGTATCGTATCACTTCAACAAAGCCCTAAGTTTTACTTTTCAAAGTAGAAATCAACCCATTCTTCAACCTCTGATAGACTGCAAAAGGAAATACTTAACAGGAAAAGAATGGAAACAAGGAACAAAAAAAAAAAAAAAAAAAGCTGCAACC
>NW_027531912.1:226425-258305 GCF_008692635.1 Crocuta crocuta
AAGCTGCAAACCTATTAAATCTAATTATGACTCTCCCAATGTTACAAAGAGGAGATGCTGGTTATTGTTTGAAATGACAAAATATTTTCCTGAGGCCTACATAGTAATTTAAATGTTTATAATGGGGAAAGGATAAAGAAAACACATCAATAAAACAATGAAGGAAAAAAGAATGTTTAAAACTTGGCACCACAGTACAAATTAGGAATACTAAAGTTATCAGGACACTTGCCATTAGATCACAGGATTATAGAAAGAAAAAGCGAGTAGCTCTCAGTAGATGTTTGTACAACCCTGCATGTAGCAGCACCCATAAAGAATTCTTTTATCAATATAAATGAAGTCCAACCATCTAATCTAATCTTGGATTAGATTTTTTTTTAACTTATTAGAAACATCCTTCAAGTTGACAATAATTTTATTGGCAGAATGGTTAAGTAATTAGTAAGTTTTAAGACGTACCAATAAAAAGTAGACCAGTTGAATTGGGTCAAGTAAACAAGGAGCTAAGCAACTGGTCCACACTGACAAATACTTTTATCTGAAGAGAATGAGAAAGTACTATCAGAAAGATAGAATCATTAATATTGAAAATATTTTAACACAGCCACTTTCACAGCCACCACTACTTCAAAAATAAAAGGACTCATTTAATGAAAGAACATTAGCAAAAAAGAAAAAGATATTCGTTCATGCCATGTTTTCTGTTTTATATGTAAACAATCAAAATAATCATATTTAAATTTCATTCATCCTATAAATTATACATTAAGTGATTTTAAAAATAAAATTAATTGTAACAAATTCACAATTATTATATTCTTCACTCAGGCCTGGGAAAAAATAAACCTACTTATAAATTCAGTGTAAAAGAATAAGGCAGAACTAATTAAAACAAGATACTGGTATGGCAAAAGGTAAATATAATGGGGAGTTTATGGCAAATTGGTTCATTTTCAGTATACTCGTTGAAAAATGGTGCCTTACATTTAAATTTTAACCAATTCCATATGCATACCAAAATTAATCATCACATGATTTTAAAACCTCCCCTGAATTTTTCTTTTTACATGTAAGTAATACATTTCTTTTACTACATTTTGACCAAGTCAGTGAACCACATGGGAAGGTAACTCAAGAGATAAAGACTTAATGTACATGAAACTGAGGGGCACTCTATGAAATGTCCTATAGTATTCAAAAATGTCAAGGTCATGCAAGACAAAGACTAGGGAACTATTTCAGATTAAAGCAGATGGGACTTCCACTCCAGCCATGCGTGATGGGAGTATCAGATTTAACCTCCCACTTTTAAAAACTAGAAAACTATACAAAAGATAAGAAACAAAGGCTTTTAAACATTCCACAAAACATAATATAACTCATTATGTAGAAATTAAAAAATCAAGCTGTGGAAACAGATCTAGAAATGACAGCTATGAAAATAGAAGGCAAAATGTTACAAGAGCTATGAATAAATATGCTTAAATATTCAAGAAATCAGTAGAGGAAAACATGAACATAATGAGGCAAGGAAGAGAAGATATAAAGAAGACCCAGATGGAACTTCTAGAGATGAAAAATACAAGATCTGAGATGTAAAATAAACCACATGGACTGACAATTGATTAGAAAAGATTAGTAAAATTAAAGACACAACAATAAACACTCTACAAAATGAAGAAAAGACCAAAAAGATAAGACCAATAAATAATAGAGCCACACAGACCATGGAACAATAGCAGGAAATCTAATATATCTGGAAGTGGGGTCTCAGAAGAGGGAGGGAAAAAGAGACACATTTTGAAGGAAATAATGGCCTATGATCCTGGACTGGATCCTAAACAAGAATAATTTTTTTTTTCCATTTGCTATAAGGGACCATCAATGTTTAAAATTCGAATAAGGTCTATAGATTAATCATATAGCAGCATTATTTCAATATGAAATTTCTTGTGCTACAGTTATTATTAACTATATACATTTATTCACATATTAATTTATACACTAACTTCTTCATCTGGATTAAAGAATATGAATTTAGAAATATTTACAAAAAAAGGGTTTTTAATATTTTTAAAGTAGGCACAAAAGAAAAGGGTCTTTTATATCCTAGTTAAATGCTTACTGCAGACAAGGTACTGTACATAAATTTTATCTGGAAATAATTTTTAATTAACAAATACTTAAAAGCAAACAAGCATATCACAAGAAAATACATGTAAAGTTTAGTGAAATAAAGTTTGCCTAGGATAACGTAAGAAAACAATCATCATCTGACATATTTTAAGTTCATAAATTTTAACATAATACTTTAAAATGCACATGATTTTTCAGGTACATAATAAAGACAGTAAGAAATACATGAAATTATCAAGGGCTTAACCACAGCTACATCCTGCTTACCTCAGGCTGCATTAAGAAAGAGTCCTGCATGTGATCTCGAACCTCCTTCAGGAAGCTTGGATGGCTACCTACCTGAAAAAAAGATTTTAAAAGATTTTATAGGAAAAAAAAGTAATAATTTGATGATAAAATAATACAACAATTAACAAATTATTAATAGACCCTTAGACTTCACTTGCCTCTATTTTGACATAACCAAAAAGAAAAATTACTTATTTCTCTTAGATAACAATGTATTCTAAGATCTCATTACAGCCTATGGTACCTCAAAGCATTCTAAATGAAGTGACTTAGAGGCTATGTAGTTAGTTTTCATTATCAGCAAATGGGTTGTTTTGGAAACTGTTTTTAGAACACGTGACAGCTTACAGCACATATAAATTTACATCTTTATTCCTTGCAGAAAAGCATTCTGCTTTCCATTAAAGTCAAAATACTATGCAAGAAAATGGAAAATAAAATACTGAAAGAGAAGTGTTTTAAGTATTACAGTTTCCACTGCCAGGACCTAAATTATTAACTACCTGTATCAGTATATTCCAGAAACTAATTCACCAAGGGAGGCAGAAACAACAATGGCAGCCAACTTAAAATGTCAGAGACAAAAGCCAAAAGGGGAGGTGAAAGCAAGGATAAGAAAGGATCACCACTCAGTTTTAGTTCCTGCGGCTAAAGAGGAGACATTCACTACAGCATCATGTGTAGTGGTCTCCAAAGATGTCTGACTGTGTCCCTTTATCAAGTAACAATGTATGTATGCATGGATTTTCATTTGCTTACTTGTAGATTATGAACCTGCAATATTAAACAGGTTCATTAAACAGGAATTAAACATGAAAATAATATTTTACAGAATGAAAGATGAAACATTTTAAAAATAAGTTTTATTTTATTTAACGATAGTATAAAGAATATTTTCTACACCTACTAGAACAGGATCATTTGATTTCAGCAGAGGCTACGTGGGGGGCAGTAAGGAGATGATACTCCTGCTCCTCCCATTTAGGGTGGCTGGGCAAAAGCCCGGAGTGGAGCCAGAACCCCTGCCCGCATCCAGCAACAACAAGGAACTCCTCCCACCTCATAGGTGTCAACAGAGGCCAAGTGGAGAGCCTGGATTTCTACCTACACCTGGCAATGCTGAGGCCAGCCAAAGCAGGTTTAAATAAGATCCAGAATATAATAACATAATACCCCAAATTTCCAGGCTTCAATTAACAAAAATCATGTATCCTACCAAAAACCACAAAAACAACAATTTAAATGGAAAAAGATAAGTAGATGCTAACAAAGAAAGTACAGAGATGTTAAAATTATATGACAAAGATTTTTTAAATATTTATTTTGAGAGAGAGAGAGAGAGAGAGAGAAAGATCTTAAGCAGATTCAGTGCTGTCAGCAAAGAGCCCAATGCAGAACTCGATCATATGAACCACAAGATCATGACCTGAGCTGAAATCAGGAGTTGAACGCTCAACCCACTGAGCCAAGGTGCCCCAACAGCCATAATAAAAATAAAGAATAAACAAATAATTTATTCTTCAATAAAGAATAAAAATATTTAAAAATGAAAAAATAGAAGTTCTCATCAAAAAAAAAGAAGAAGAAGATAGAAGAACCAAATGGAAATTTTAGGAATGAAAAAAACTAGTAACAGACATTTTAAAAATCAATGGATAGATTAAGGTATGTCAAAAGAACATAAGAATCAAGTGAAAGTGCTCCCAATGGCCACAGCTAGAAAATTTTGATTAACAAAATAAAGCTGTATTTTATTATAGCCCCAAATCATAAAATACCCTTTGATGTGATAATGTTGGGGTTCAGTAGTAAACAGTCAAGAAAGAATTCTTGAGTTGTCTTGGTGCAAAAGGGTATTTTTTTTTTAATGTTTATTTTGAGAGACAGAGACAGAGAGCAGGAACAAGGGATAGTAAAGAGAGAGGGAGAGAAAGAATCCCAAGCAGGCAATGCTCTGTCAGCTCAGAGCCTCAAACAGGGCTCAATTTCACAAACTGTGAGATCATGACCTGAGCTGAAATCAAGAGTTCGGATGCTTACCCAACTGAGCCACCCAAGCACCCCTAAAAAGGATGGTTTTATTAAAGCACAGGGACAGGACCCTGGGTAGAAAGAGCTGCACTGGGGTTGTGAAGAGTGGCTGATTACATACTTTCAAGTTGGGAGGGGGTTAGGGGCAGCATAAGCCTCTAAGTTTGGAAGCAAGGTTTCTAGGACCTTGAGAGGCTAGCTATTGTTAGGAAAAGGTCATTTACTATAGTCTACTAAAACCTACGGAGACCTTTCAAATAAATATCATGAAGCCTTAGGCTTGAAAAATGCTTGCTAACATACATCTTGGGGACAGAGATAAAAAGGAAGCTCCCAAAGGAATTTGTATATGTTAGAGGAGACTTCTAGGGTCCTGGAGGCAGGCTAATGTTCAACTAAAGTACCAACATGTAGTCCTTAGAGGACTCTTAGAGGAAGGTCACTCTGCTGTCTCAGGCCTTGTCAATGGGCTGTAAACGGTAAAGAAACTTAATTGCTTTACTTATGCCTTTTTTTGCCACATGACCCAAGAGTCCCTACTGATGTTAATAAATGACTGAATAAAGTAACAATGTAAGAGTTAAAAGACAAATCTCTTGGGGTGCCTAGGTGGCTCAGTCGGTTAAGCATCTGACTTCGGCTCAGGTCATGATCTCACAGTTTGTGGGTTCGAGCCCCGCGTCGGGCTCTGTGCTGACAGCTAGTTCAGAGCCTGGAGCCTGGTTCAGATTCTGTATCTCCCTCTGTCTCTGACCCTCTCCTGCTCATGCTGTCTCTCTCTCTCTCTCTCTCTCTCTCTCTCTCTCAGAAATAAAACATTAAAAAAATTTTTTTAATAAAAAATAAAAGACAAATCTCTTAGGCAGAAAAATTCCTAGTATCTGTACACGCCACCCTAAAGGAGACAGTGATTCACTTTCAAGAATACAGAATGGAAATGGGGGCAAGGGAGCTTTACAATGAGAATTCTGACAATACTACTGCAGCAAGGTGATACATATCAACTTCAGCAGTCATTCTAAATCATGTTGACACATGTACCCTCGTGATATGCTGAAAATGGGAAAAGAGTAAAAGGTAAACACTAATAATTTTTGTAAATTGTGGTAAATTTTAAAAATTTGTGGTATTCCTCCTGAAAACCTATCAGTGATGAGAAAAAAATCAGACAAATTCCAATAGAAAAGCATTTTACAATATACCTAAATCATCAAAAACAACAAAACTATGAGAAATGTCACAACCAAGACCACCCTAAGGTTTCATGATTACTGAATATAATGTTGTAATTTAGATACAATCCTAGAGCAGAAAAAAAGACATTATATAAAAGTTAGGGAAATGCATGGGTGCCTGGGTGGCTCGGTCGTTAAGCATCCAACTTCAGCTCAGGTCATGATCTCAGAGTTCAGGCCCCACATCGGGCTCTGCACTGACAGCTCAGAGCCTGGAGCCTGCTTTGGATTCTGTCTCCCTTTCTCTTTGCCCCTCCCCTGCTTGTACTCTGTCTCTCTCAAAAACAAGCATTTTTTTTTAAATTAAGGAAATCCAAATAAACTATGGACTTTACATAATGCAGGCTCATTAACTGTAACAAACGTTATCTTAACTAATTTAAGGTGTCAACAGAAGACCTTAACATGAGAACTCTGTTCTACCTGCTTAATTTTTCTATAACACTAAAATCATTCTAAAAAAATTATTAGTAAACAACAAGAAAAAAAACAACATATAGCAGAAGGAAGAAGACAGAGGAAAGAACCAGTGAAGGGAAATATAGAAATTTTCCAATCTGAACAGAAAGAAAACAGACTTGGATGGAAAATATAAAAAACAACAGAGCCTCAGGGATCTGTAAAACTGTAACAAATATTTAACTTTCATGTCACTAGAGTCCTGGAAGGAGAGGAAAGAGGATAAGGCTGAAAAAGTTCTCAAAGGAATGTCTGACAACACTGCAAACCAGGCAGAAGATAGATACCTACAGACAGAAGAGAAGGAGCAAACCCCAGAAGGATAAATTGAAAGAATCACAATATATCACAGTCAAATTTCTGAAAAATTTTAAATACTATTAAAATTTGGATAAAGTAAAGACAAAGGAAAAAAATCTTGAAACCAGCAACAGAATGACATAGCTATAGGAGAAATATAATTGGAATTATAGCCTAGTGGGGCGCCTGGGTGGCTTAGTCGGTTAAGCGTCCAACTTTCGCTTAGGTCATGATCTCGCGGTTCGTGGGTTCGAGCCCCGCGTCGGGCTCTGTTCTGACTGCCAGCTCAGAGCCTGGAGCCTGTTTCGGAATCTGTGTCTCCCTCTCTCTCTCTGACCCTCCCCTGCTCACGCTTTCTCTCTCTCTCTCCTAGAAATAAATAAAAATATTTAAAAAAAAAAAGGAATTACAGCCTAGAAAGACAAAAAACTTTTAGTCAACAGCCCCTCTACTTGATCCAAACACCACAGGAGCAATGTGGCACCAATCCAGCCACACTAGAGAGACCAAGTAGAAAGTCTAGACTCCACCTTTGCCTGGCTGGAATAAGGTACCCCATGCCAGCAACCCAGTTAGGGTGATGTGAGAAAAGTTCAAGTAGGGACCCTGAACTTCTTAATCTATCAGGAAGTAACAAGCTGCCCTGTCACCTACCCCCTCAAGATGAGAACTAACAGAGTCAAACTTTCACCAGCAGTAATAAGGCCAAAGTTGAAATTACTTACAGTCTAAAGAACAGAAAGAAAGTGAAAAAAAAAAAGTGAACAAAGCCTAAGGAACCTATAGGATAGATTAAGCAGACCAACATGTGCATTGAGTACCATAAGAATAGAGAGAACAAAGCAGACAGGTTTTTTTGAACAAATATTGGCTGAAAACTTCATAAATTTGACGATGGGAAAGAAATCCACAAAACTGAAGAACATGACAAATTATAAGTAGGATAAACTTAAAAGACACACAACAGGACAAATTATAATCAAATTGTTGAAGGACACAGAGAATCTTGAGCAGCAAGAGACAGCTACTTATCAAGTACAAAGAATCCTCAGTAAGATTTTCCCACCAGTTCCTCAGCAGAGACCCTGGAAGCCAAAAGGCAGCGAGATAACATATATAAAATGCTAAAAGAGAGAAACTTTAAAACAAAAATACTATACCCAGCAAAACTATTATCCAAAAAGGAGAAATAAAGACGTATCAAATAAAAAACAGGTAATTTGTTACCATTAGACCTACTACTCTACAAGATTACTAAAGATAGTCAAAGATTTAGGGTGAAATGGAAAGGAAACTAGACAGTATCAGAGTGGACAAAAAAGGCTCTTTAGAAAAATAACTACATGAGCAAATATACAATGTAGTATTGGTGTACTTTAGCTTTTAAGTCCACTTTTTATTTCCTACATGATTATAAGGATAAATGCACAAAACCTAATGGTAAATCTATTATTACACAACTAATGTTTAAGATGTAATTTATTATAACGTAAATGGGGCTGGGGCTAGGACTATAGGAGCAGAGTTCTTTTCTTTTTTTTTTTTAAAGCTTATTTATGAAAGAGAGAGAGAGAGAGAGAGAGAGAGAGAGAGAGAGAGAATCCCAAGCAGGCTCTGCACTGCCAACATAGGGCTTGAACTCACAAATTGCAAGATTTGAGCCAAAACCAAGAGTCAGACGCTCAACTGACTGTGCCACCCAGGAACCTCTATAGGAGCAGAGTTTTTAAATGCCAATTAAGTTGTTATCAACTCAAGTCAGATATAAATTTAGGATGTTAAATGTTAACCAAATTCAGCAGCATACTGAAAGTACTATGCAACACAACCAAGTGGGATTTATCCTAGTAATGTAGAGTGGTTCAATGTAAAATAATAAACCACATGAACATAATGAAGGTAAAAAAACCACATGATAATCAAATGGTAAAATAATAAGTTTGACAAAATCCAACATACTTTTCTGACTAAAACACTCAACAAACTAAGAATATTAGAAAATTATTTCAACATAATAAATGCCATATATGAACAACCCACAACTAACATCAGACTCAATGGTCAAAGACAGATGGCTTTTTCTTCTAAGATTAGAAGTAAAACAAGGATGCTCAATTTCATCACTTTTTCTAGTCAATAAAATAGTGAAAGTTCTAGCCAAAACATTTAGAAAAAATAAAAGGGATCCCAAAATGGAGGTAAAACTACTGCTATTTGCACATGACATAACTGTATGGAAAAAATTCCAAGGGATCCACAATAAAGCAACTAGGGCTAATAAATTCAACAAAGTTGCAAGGTACAAGATCAACACAAATGTATTTCTAAACATGAGCAATGTAGAATCTGAAAAGGAAATTAATAAAGCAATTACATTAACAATTGTGTTAAAAAGAATCAAATTCCTAGAAATATACCCAAGAAAATGAAAGACTTGTACAATGAAAACTATGAAAAAACTGCTTAGAGAAATTAAGAAAGATCTAAATAAACAGGAAGACAACCTATATCCACAGACAGGAAGATTTAACATTGTTGAAATGTCAATACTAAACGAAGCCATCTACAGGATCAATGCAATCACTATCAAAATTATTTTTTGGAGAAATGGAAAAGCCAATCCTCAAATTCACATAACACTGCAATGAACCTAGAATATCCAAAAAAAACTCTAAAGAAGAAAAAAGTTGGAAGACTCATTTCCTAATTTCAAAACTTACTACAAAGTTACCATAACAATGTGGTTCTTGCATAAGAACAGACATGTAGATGAATGGAATATATATGAGAGTCCAGAAATAAGCCTACCCATCTATGACCAGTTAATACTTGATTAGTGTGGCAAGTCTATTCCATGGGAGAAACAATAGAACAGATGATGCTGGGACAATTGGATTTCCACATACAAATGAATGAAGCTGGATCTGTCTCATATTCTAAAAATTAATTCAAAATGGACAAAGGATGGGGTGCCTGGGTGGCTTAGTCGGTTAAGCGTCCGACTTTCGCTTCGGTCATGATCTCACGGTTCGTGGGTTCGAGCCCCGCGTCGGGCTCTGTGCTGACTGCCAGCTCAGAGCCTGGAGCATGTTTCAGAGTCTGTCATCCCCTCTCTCTCTGACCCTCCCCTGCTCACGCGCGCTCTCTCTCTCCGAGAAATAAATTAAAAAAAATTAAAAAAAAAAAAAAAGGACAAAGGACCTCAACATAAGAGTTAAAATCGTAAAATTCTCGAAGAAAACATAGGGCTAAACCATCTTAAATTTTAATTTTGCAAACAAATTCATAGATATGAACCAAAAGCATAATCAACAAAGAAAAAAGACGTTAATTGGACTTTATTAACATCAAAATTCTTATACATTAGAGGACATTATCAAAAAAGTAGAAAGGAAACATGGGAGACAATATCTGCAACCATATATGAAATAAGGGATTAATATTCAGAACATATAAAAAAACTACTACAACTGAAAAATAAAAGGAAAAACAATGCAATTCAAAATGGGCAAAGGACTTCAATACTTTTCAAAGAAAATATACAAACTGTCTTAAACACATGAAAATATGCTCCACAGCATTACTAATCACAGAAATGCAAATGAGAACCATAGAGAGACCACCTCACACCTACTGAGAGGATTATAATAAAGAACAAATATTAAAAAAAAACAAAGTAGTTAAGTGTTGCGAAAGACATCCAGTAAATGAAACCCTCATGTATTGCTGTTAAGAATATAAAATTATCAATACAGTTGTTTTGGAAAACAGTTTTACAGTTCCTGAGAAAGGTGAACAAAGAATTACCCTATGACCCAGCAATTCCACTCTTAGGTGTATGCCCACAAGAACTGAAAACTCGGACTCAAATACTTGCATGCCAATAACCAAAAGGCTGGAAACAACCAAGATGCCCAGCAACAAATGAATGGATAAACAAAATGTGGTCTCTACCTGAATATTATTCAGACATAAAAAGTAATGCTACAGCATGGATGAAACTGAAAATATTATTCTAAGTGAAATAAACCAGACATGAAAGGACAAAGTAATACGACTTCATGTATATGAAATATCTAGAATAGACAAATTCATGAAGACACAAAGAAGAGAGAGAGATTACCAGGGACCAGGGAGGTAGGAGAAAATGAGGAGTTGCTAGCTTGTCAGTTTGGATCATTGAAAAGTTCTGAAGATAGAGGCAATGATTGCACATTATATGCAATTAATGCCACTCAACTGTATACTTAAAAACGTTTCAAAACAACTAGAAACTTGGTTATATATATTTATCACAACTAAAAAAATATTTTAAAGTTATTTTCCTCCTTTTTTATGCTCTGGAATGATTTAAAGTAGCACTCAGATTACATTAAATATGATGGAATTTCCCTTGTGGATTAACTCACTGATAGCTATCGCTATTTCTTCTATGGAAAGTCTGCTTTATTGTATCTTCCAGAGTCAATTTAAGTACATTAGATTTCCACATGCACAAAAATATTATATTCATCAAAAATTACTCAATCTGGGTTTTCAGCATTTTTATATAAAGTTGCACACCAAGTAGTCCTTTTATGATTGATTTTCTTCAATTTCCTGTTTTAATGCTTCAGGCTACCTTGTCATTTCTTATTTTTGTGAATTTACCCATTTTTAAACTTCTTTTCCTGATTAGGTTAATGATCAGCTGGTCTAGTTTTTCATAGACCTAATTTATCATAGAAGCAGTATTCTGAATTATTTTGGTACTGTTTTTACTTCTTAAGTCATTAACTTCTACTTTTACCTTTATTTTTTTCTTTTCCTTTTAGTTTGTTGTCTTTTGAGTAACTTTTTGAGTTGAATATTTAATTCATAATTTTCATTTTTTTGCTTTAGCCATATAAAGATATGAATTTTACTCAAGCATTTTTTAAAGCAAATATAACATTGATATCTTAAAGAATGCACCCAAAATATTAAACACAATGTCATTTATGAATACTAATGGGAAAATACCAAATAAAATATTAACAACTACAATTAAACATTTAAAATATTAACAATGACCTGGTACGGTTTATTCTAGCAAGGCAAGAATGGTTACATGGATTAGGAAATTCATTACAATAATTCATGTATTAATAGATTTAAAGGAGGGAAGAAATCATATAATCACTGCCAGAGACACTGAAAACCTTCAAAATTCAACATTCATTTTTGGTAAAATACTTAATAAAACAAAAATCAATGGGTACTTCTTTAATATATTTAACATATATTTACCTCAACCATAAAGCCAACATCTAATTTAATGAGGAAATACCAAAAGTATTCCCACTGGAAAAACAAAAATACCTACTACTTCCACTATTTAAAACTCTACTGGAGTTATTAGGAAATGCCATTATGCAAGACAAAATAATAATGGGAATAAGAAATGTAAAGGAAGATCTAAACTTTCTATACATGCAGATGATGATATTTTAGTTAAAAATCCAAGAAAATCAACCAATAATGATGATTTAGTTAGACAGTAGGTATTTAAAATCAATTTAAAAATATATGTAGGCATACATATTATGTATACACACACACACAATAATGGAAAATAAAACCTCATTTAAAATAGCAATAAAAAGATAAAATATTTATGAATAAATTTAATAAGAACACTGATAAAACAGAATGAAATCCATTGTTCTATGATAGGACATTCTGACATAAAGATGCTGATTCTCAAGAACAGTCATTTGGACGGAAATAATATTTGACCTAAAATTTAATATACCAGAATAAATTCCATTACATGCATTAAAGATTTAAATATTAAAATGAAGACTTGCAATCACTAGAAAGAAAATAAGAAAAACATTCCTTTATAGTCTGGGAGTGAGGACAGTATGTGAAACAAAACCAAGAAGCAATAAAACTATTAATTTGAAAATAATTAAAAATTTTACATTACAGGGTGCCTGGGTGCCTCAGGTCATGACCCTACATTGTGAGATTGAACCCCGAATTGGGGGTCCAGGATGAGTGGAGCCTGCTTGGGATTCTCTCTGCCTCTCACTCTGTCCCACCTCTCTCACTTTTTATCTCTCTCAAAATAAACAAACTTAAAAAAGATTCTTAAAACAAAATTAAAAAATAAAAATTTTACATGGCAAAAAATTTTTAAGCACCCAACCACAGTTATATATAACATAGCACGATATCATTACATATTAATGCCACTTAATAAACATTATAAGAAGTCAAACCATGTTAGAAGTCAAGGGCAGTGGTTATCTTTGAAGAGGCAGAAGGAAGAGTAACCGGGAGAGGACACAAAAGAGGCTGGTAATGTTCAGGTTCTTGAAGGAGGATCTTAAAAATCAAGAAGGCTCAGATTTCATTTTTTAATAACACTATGAGACATGGATTCCTATTTCCACAACTTTACACATGGTGAAATGAGGCAAGACACAAAGGAGACTGAATAATTTGCCCAGGACACAGATGATTGGTGGGGCCAGAATTTTAATGCAGGCCAACTAAAGTTAGCACTTTTAACCAAACCTTCTGCATATCAGAAGACAATAAATGCAACATAATCATCAACATCAAATACTACAGTGAGGTCTTGAAGATTATAATTAGTCTGAACCTTTCAATCACCATAGATCTTTCCTTATGCTGACGAATTTGCTTATACTGCCACCTCAATGCAAGTCCTATGAAAGCAGGGCCTATGTTTACTTTACTTCCCACTGTACTATTTCCAGCAACTAGGACAATACCTGTAACATGGTAGGTGGTAAAATTACTTGTAAACAAGTTACAAATGCATTTTGCTCATTAAAATAAAATAAATATTCAATTTAATGGAAAAAACTGAGATCAAAAACCCCCCAAAAATGGGTAAAAGATATAAAACAGTTCACAGAAAAGGAAAGACAAGTAGCTCTGAAATATGAAAAACTGCTCATCATCGTTCCTCACAAAAGGAGTATGAATTAAAACTATATTAACATACCATCTTTACCATCAAAATGATGTGTTAATATTCTCTGCTGGAGAGGCAATGGAGAAACAGGCACTCAACATGTATTACTGAGAGAAATACAAACTGGTACAATTATAACAGAGAGGAGTATAACAATATCTAACCAACTAACATATGCATTCCTTAGGCAAGCAACCAGGTTCTTAGAGTCTACTCTAAGAGTCTACCCTAAAACCATACCTCCACAAATACAGATAAAGTGTATCAGGTTATTCACCACCTGAATAACCAGGACTAGAAATAACCCAAATACCATCCAATAGCAAAGTGATCAAATAAACCATTATATAACCAGTGCTGTCTGGGGTATGACTAACCACTAGCTCTTGGGAGATTAAGGAAGACCCCATAATTTGCATCATTTGTCATGAAAATATCCCACTATGGCTAATTTCAGGCTACAAAATGAAACTGGAGAGATACACAGGAAGCATACCATTATTTCTAAGATTTCCATTGTATAAACACAACAGACACAGATAACTTTAAGAACACAAATAATATAAAAATACAATCCAATATTTAGGAAGTTATAGGTTTTATGTACTTCTTTTATTTTCAGTATTGTTGAAGTCTGAATTGTGTTCCTCTCAAAATTCAGATTTTTTTTTTTTTTTTTGAGAGAGAGAGGGCACAAGTGAGTGAGGGGCAGAGAGAGAGAGAGACAGGAGAGACAGAGACAGAGAAGCCAGCCTCACCCAAAATGGGGCTCTAGCTCCCCCAGTGCGGGACTCAAACTCACTAACCATGAGGTCATTCATGCCTTGAGCCAAAGGCTGATGCTTAACTGACTGAGCCATCCAGGCACCACAAAATTCCTATCTTTAAGCCCCACTCCCAATGAGATCTTATTTAGATTAGGGCCTTTAAGGGGCAGTTAAGGTTAAATTAAGTCCTAAGAGTACAAGCGTAAACATACAGGACACAAAGATCCTTATAAGAAGAGGAAGAGACCAGAGATCCCTTCTCTTTGCCCCCCTCCCCCACACCCTCCTTCTGCAAAGAGGAAAGGTCATGTGAGGAAACCACCAAGAGGAGGCTATTTACAAGCCTCAAAGAGCAGCCTCGCCAGAAGCCAACCCTGAAAGGTACCCTGATCTTTAATTTCTAGACTCCAGAACTTGGAGAAAATAAATTTGTTGTTTGAGCCCTCAAGTCTAGTATTTCGGTACGGAAGCCCTAGCAGACTAATATAAATTTATCTATGTTTATATAATTTATTTTTAAGAATGTTTTTAATAATCAGCTCACAATTTTGCTGAAAATTTAACTCAAGCAGCCATGAAAAAAAAAAAAAAAGAGGAAGGCCCATATATCATTGATAGACAATGTTTCCAAGATATACTGTGAAATGAAAAATGCTGCCTTTTGTACAGGAAATAAAGAAACTAAGAATGAATTACATACTTTCTTAATTCTTCATGAAGAACAGAAAACAAAATAGTAAGAACTGAAAAACTGATACCTATAAAAAATAAGTAGGAATCAAAAGAAGATAGAAACAGGAGCTGGTTTTCTCTGAACATATTTTTTAATGTACATTTTACTTTTGAATATATATTTACATTTATGTATATATTCAAAAATAAACTAAACCAAAAGACCTTAAAATTGAAATATAAGTAATCTTCTTAAACTAAGTTTTGAAAAATCCTATTTTCAACCCCTCTTCTCCAACACTCCAAAAATATTTCTTTTTATTTTATTTTTTTAAGTTTATTTATTTTGAGAGAGACACAATGTGAGCAGGAGAAGGACACAGAGAGAGTGAGAAAGAAACAGAGAGAGAGAAAGAGAAAGAGAGAGAATCCCAAGCAGGCTCTGCACTGTTAGCGCAAAGCCTGATGCAGGGGTCTGTCCTATGACTGTGAGATCACTACCTGAGCTNAACACTCAAACCATGAGATCATGACCTGAGCCAAAACTAGAGTCAGACGCTTAACCAACTAAGCCTCCCAGGTGCCCCAGCAAAAAAAAAAAAATATATATATATATATATATATATTTACAAAATTTCAAAAGAGTAATCATTCTGCTAGCATTTACCATTATAAGTAAAAATCACAATTTCCAGTAATTTACATATATCAGTATTCATTTGAGATTTGTCCTCTCCAAGAGATGAAGACAATAATGGAATTAAATGAGATTCCAGGATAAATCTAGTTAATAAATAAATGCTGCTAAAATAAACTATTACAGCAATTAAAACATACTCAAAAGAATGGCCAATTTTGATTAGATCATGAATTACCTGTTTGTATTCACTGACACAGCTTTGACAGCAAAATCTTTTCTGCTGACCATCAATCACCAGGACATTATTTCCAGCACCTTTGCTGGGCAGGTACTCTCCACACTGTTCACAGCAATTCATTATTAAACCATTGGCCATTCTGTATCTATTAAAGCAGTGATCACTGCACAGCTTATGAGTCATATTTTTAAAGCTAACTTCATGGCGAATCTAAAAACAAACAAAATTTTAAAAAATAAATGAGTAACACAAGTAGCTAAATAACAAGGTGCTCCAGTAGCAAATGCCTCAATAAGTTTTCTGTGGAAGGCTTACTTAGGGAAAAATAAAGACAAAGTACTCATCATGATTCTTTGAACTAATCTTTATATACACAAGACATGCGTGTATGGCCGATAGGTAAGCATTAGTGACATCGCTTTACAAACTTCTCTACAGATATCTAAACATGATAGGAAACAACCCAGTTTCAATAGCGCTAGTATAAAACTTCTAAAACAACAAGATTGGAATCTTTAGACAAATCCAAAAGGAGCTATAAATAAAATACACTGTTCTAGAAAGGTAGGAGAAAATATTATAAATAATTCAAATGAGGTTTATATAATACACAGGTGTCTTTGAATACAATCAAATGCAAAAACTTTAATACTATATTAACACAATGTGAAGTTATTGAAAAATATTCCCTCTACTTGTTCTCCTTCTGGAGCATGCTAGTTTGTGGTCCAGCCTCTATATTTAAACACTATGGTTTTGTCTCTACATGTTCCAAACCTCCGGAAAAAAAGTTAATATGATATTTTAATATTTCCTAAATCATTCTCCCAATGGGAGAATGGGATTACATAATGAAGTATGTATCTTAATTTTTAAGGAAACATATACTGATGATGTCGTAACTACTAAGTAAAGCTAAGAATATTCCCATTAATTAGAACTAAGAGAAAAGGCACAAAAATACAAACCTCTGTTAGTTTACCACAAATTGTGCATCTGGATTTATTTAGAGCCCCTTTAGTAGGGTTCTGCTTGTCTTCATAGAGAGACAAACAGGACGTGCTGCAGAACTCCTGGAAGGATTCACTTGAATCCACCTGGGCCACAATGGTTCCTTTCATTGTGGTTATATCTCTGAAAAATAAGTGGAGCAACTTAAAGTAAAACTGTATTTGAAAGGAAATCAAATACAAGAGTAACAACTAACATTTCTAATTTCCACAGATTTTATCTTGGGAATCAAACACCATTTTTAGATCTATTAAATCACTTTTACTATTTAAAAACTCTTGGCAATAAAATGTGAACACAGCAGATTACAAAGAAAAATTATTTTATACTATTAAATCTTTGTCAGTATCCAATTTATCTTCAAACTTCTTAACAAGGCATTCAGACACTAGAAACACTTTTTAAAAAAAGTTGGTTATTATTTATATGAAGTTTAACATCAAAGCCTAATTTCCTGAGATCTAAATTTATAATACCTAGTCAATTCCTTTCCCATAGGTAAACAGAAAACTTGAACGATCTAGGTCACAGAAATATGACACATATTCTAAAGAGGATAACTGAACTTAATTAAGTACACCCCCATAGCCATTACCCAAAAGAAACCCAACTACCATTCTATACAGCTAACTGCAATTAGAAATGGTAGGAAACAAAACTGATGACTTGTGAAGCTTTCCTTTAATAAAATTCTGAATTTTAAGGTCCTATATTACAGTATTCAAAAGTCTACTACTATAAAGCAATCTAAAAACTATGTTACTATTCTAATACTTGAATTTATGAAAGTTGTACAGAGCCCTTTCCAAAGTTCTAAGATCTAAAACCATCTTCACAAACTTGGGCTGCTTCCAGAGACGGTACAGAAAGAAAGCCCACCTGGTTTGACTGTGCACATAATATACCATATTCCACCTTTTTTTTTTTTTTTAAATTTCTGAGAGAGAGACAGCGTGAGCAGGGGAGGGTCAGAGAGAGAGGGAGACACAGAAACTGAAACAGGCTACAGGCTCTGAGCTGGGGCTCAAACCCATGAACCATGAGATCATGACCTGAGCCGAAGTTGGACGCTTAACCGACTGAGCCACCCAGGCGCTCCCATATTCCACTATCTTTAACTAGCGAAGCAAGACCTAACAAACAATACAAGAGAGAACTGTCTCTCCCCAAAGCTATCAAAAAAGTGGTACCTGAGTCTTAAAACAATGGGTATTATAATGACTTGATGTTCAAAACAAGAATAAAAACATAAAATCCTAAGACTTGCCAATTTAAAGTAAACTGAATATGAAGATGGTACAAAATTTCACCTATTTTAATGTGATGTAAATTACAATTTTATCCGGTTAGAATTCTAATAATTAATAATGCAAATAAACATGCATTTTGACAAATTCAAGGAGTTCAATGGAGATGAGAGACAAAATTAATTACAAGGGCCTAGTATCTAAAGCAACTCTGAAACACTCACCAAATAAAAAGCCTTTTTAATCATCAGCCACCTGGTGGTAGTAGGCAATCTTCCAAAGCCACTGCAAATTTGAGTTCTGTTTTAAGATTCAACAACTAGCTTACCAATTTTTCAAACACCATAATTCGCCTCTAAAACTCTCATAATTTTCCTACAATTATATACCACCAATATTCAACCATATGGAGTTATGTATGTAAACCTTACCTACACTTGTGGTGAGCAAAGCAGAGCCTATATAACCTACTGGACTTGTCCAATCACTATGATGTACACCCGAAACTAATGTAACACTGTGTATCAACTGTATTTCACTAAAAAATAAAGAAAGAAAAGAAAGGTAAACCTTACTTTTTACACATAACACAAAGTTTCTTTGGAGCAGGCTTGTGAGAGAAGGAAGAAAGGCAGGTGGTAGAACAAAAGAGATGAGCTGATCCTTTTCGTTGATAAGCTGTCTGTCCCTTCTGTAAAGGTTTTTTGCAGTTTGCACAAGTGACTTTAACTGGTTTAGTAGGCTGTTGTTGTTGTGCAGAAGGCTGGAAAATTTGTTTAGGAAGCGAGGCCACTGGTGATAAAGAATCCACCCCTGGTTGTTTCTGATTACGAGGAAATGAAGCTGACTGGGAGATCCAAGAATCTTAAAAACAAAACGCACAAGGAAGACTAAATGAAACAGGTATTTATACACATCAAAATTTCTATCAGAGAAAGTTTTAACTTCCCATCCTGTCCAAGTTTAAGACATTAATAAGGCAGCAATGTAGCAGAGATAAAAAAACAAACTTTTGTTTGTTTGGATTAAGAATGCCTGGTTGACATTTAGACTCCACCTTCTAAACCAGAAAGTTAACTCTGTACCTAACTCTTCTCTGAAATGGAAATGGTGCCAAACTCATAAGAATGGTAACATTAAATGATATAATACATGCAATAAAACACAGTGAGTAGGATAGAAGCATTAAAAAATATTAGCCATTATTTATTAAACAAAATAATTTATAGAACATTCCTTTAAGTAAGGAACACATACAGTATCAACATAGAACTTGATCATGAAAGTTGTAATAAAATCTTGGCCAATCAAACACTTGACAAATACAGGTCTGGTAAACTATATATATGATTATATTCAAAACATCTTTTTAAAAACAGCTTTTCCCAAAGGGTCTGGGTGGCTCAGTTGGTTAAGCATCCAACCCTTGATTTCAGCTCAGGTCATGATCTCACAATCCTGAGACAGAGCCCCACAGAGGGTCCACACTGAGCATGGAGCCTGCTTGGGATTCTCTCTCCCCCCATCTCTTTCTGCTTTTCAACCCCATTCATGCACATGCACACATGTACTCCCCCTCTCTCTCTCAAAATAAATAAATATTTTTAAATATAAAAACAGCATTTTCCATGTTTATTTCCATGGTCTCTAAATAGACCACATAATACCAAAGAAATTAGAGTGTCACACAGAAATGATAAGCCAACATATAGTGACCCATCCAACATCATATTCCTCTCTCACTGCAAACCGTTTCAGCATAGAACAGAATTAAAAGATATGTGCAACATTTGACAGCAGAGTGCAGAATAATTTATTTTTTCTCTCATAAGCTGGTACTTAGCAGGAAGTCTCCCGCTTACTAGTTATTGCTCCACAGATCTCTCACTACACTACCAACACCATAACCTTTTTCCTTTTGAAATTTTACAGGCCACCATTTCTAGGTTCTACTATTGTCTCTAGTAATTTTTTTCTTTTTTAGGTTATTACAAATTTTCAACTTCCATACATAAGAAATTGCCCTTCTGTATGAAAAACAATTGTTTGGTTTCTTTTCCCCTTCCACAGGAAGTACAAATTTATCTAGAGCTCAGGAAGCTTCTATATTTTCAAAACCTTAAAGAGGGAGATTTCCTGGTTCCAACCCAGTCCATCAACCTAATGATTTCAAGGGGCTACATAACACTGCTATTGAAATTGGACCTTACTCCAAAATACCCCTCTCCACAAAATTTTACTTCATACATAGAGTAAACAGTACATTCTGGAATTCTGCTATTCTGCTATGATCAGGATAACAGACCAGTTTTAATAAATAGGTAAAAATATTGACTATGAAGAAAATACAGTTGGCCCTTGAACAACATGGGTTTGAACTTGAGTCCACTTGTATATAGACTTTTTAATAGGAGAGTATTGTAAATGTATTTTCTTTTCCTTTTGATTTTCTTAATACCATTCTTTTCTCTAGCTTACTTTACTATAAAAATACAGTATATAATACATATCACACAAAATACATGTTGACTGTTATCAGTAAGGCTTCCAGTCAACAGTAGATTACTAGTTCAAAACAAAACAAAACAAAACCCAAAGACTAGTAGTGGTTACGTTTTGCAGGAGTCAAATTATATATGGATTTTCAAGTGCATGGGGGGTGGGGAGGGAGGGGAAGTTAAGAGTCAACTATGGTAACTAATTGGCAATTTCACCTTATGAAGAGCCTTCAATCAAAAATATTTGAACATACGCTCAATTTTATAGGTTTATCACTTTAACATACACTTAAAGAAACAATTTAAATTTAAGGGTATTATCTTGATTTTGAAAAACCAGCATTTTTTTCTAATTTAGTTTTAGACCCTGTATAAATAAGAAGTCTCCATTTACCTATTTTTCAGCTCTTATACATTTCTACTTCTTTCAAATTTCCACATCCTCCAACATCGAAATACTTTTAGGAAGATAAGTTTTGTCTAAACCCTCTATTTTATTCACAGGACATAGGGGACAGCAGTTTAATTTGCCTAAGTCACAATTAGTCTGAGAGGCTAGTATATATAGCCAAGATTTTATAACTCCCTATTACTAATAAAAAACAGCACATTTAAAAACATGAGCTAATTCGGAAACAAAAGAGCAAAGAGGTTTATCTGTTTAGTTTTTCTAGTAAGTAGTATACATTCCATTGTGTAACAGCTTGAGTAATCAGGAACACAACTCGATTTTTTTAGATTTTTTATTTTTTTTAAGTAATCTCTACATCCAAAATGAGGCTCAACCCCATAACCCCAAATCAAGAGTAACACACTATACAACTGAGCCGGCCAGGCACCCCCAGGAACACAATTCTTACAATGATATGCCCCTTTGACTGAATATTCCTAAAGAAATAAGTATCTCTAGATACATGCATAAAAATATTCTTAAGAGTTATTTCAATACTAAAAACTGGAACCAGGCTAAATAGAGAATAAATCAGACATATAGACCTGATATAGTCAAAAGTTCAAGATGTTTTGTTAGGTATTTAAAGGGGTAGTAGGAGGAAACAGTTTACAAATGTACTACTCTCAATGGTGAGATTATCTCCTTCCTCATACTCTGATATTAAGATATTTATAATTACAATAAAGACAAAAAACTTATTTTGAAATTAATTTGAGCATTATCATTTATTAAACTTTTCTTTGAGCCAGAAGGTTACAATGAAAGAAACTAACATATAGACAGCTGATAGTATAAGTTGGTAAGACTTTTCTGGAAGGCAATATGACAACATATTTCTACAACTTTAAAATACTCATACAAACTCACAAATGCAATGCCCTCCACCCAGAACTGCCTACAAAAATACATATATATACATAGAGGGAAAGAGTCTTGGAAAGCATGAGAAATTTTCCAAATTGAGTAATAAGGAACATTATTTCTTTCAAAATCACTATAATCCAAATAGATATTTTTTCAACCAAAAGTCTCTGGAAGGATACGGACAGTGATATCCTTTGACCTCAAAACTTCTCTTCTAGGAATATACTCAAAGAAATAAAGAGAAATTTGAACAAAGATGTTCATCATAAATCTATAAAAGCAAAATCTGGGAAACTGTGTAAATACCAAATATGGGAATGATCTATCCATATCCACTATGCAGTCATTAAAACTTGTATATAAATGTTAATGGTATGAGAAAATTTAATATTAAATGGCAAAAAAAAAACAGGAAGTAAATTATTCAGAGTTGCATTTCAACCAAGTGATAATACAAAGCAAAAAGAATGAAAGAAAACCACACAAACAACTTATGTGGTAATCTTCAGGTAACAATACTATCAGGGATTTTTTTCCCCTCATTTTTTTAATTATAGATTTTCCAAACAATTAAATATCACTCATAACAAAAAAAAAAGGAAAAAGGAAAAATGACTAGCATTTTATAGCATTCTACACTCAGCTTTAGTCATTCTTTAATATTCTCCACAATTTCTAGACTGATAAAGTCGCTAATGAGCCTAAAAAGATGAAAAAACGAGAGAGAAACAAAAAGAAGGATATATGAGAGAGACAGACAGACATATAAAGGTTAGGGGGCAGAGGTGAAAGAGAAAGGGGCATACACGGACATGGTCATCAAAAAGCCAGGGTTCTTATAACTTCTCTTTTTTAATGTTTTCACAAAGCAAAACTGTCCAAAGAAAAATTTTTCGAATAGTTGATAAATTTGCCAACCTTCAAATATTTAAAAAAGTAATAAAATGTTAGTAAGAAAAAACTGAAATCAGATAAACAGTCAAAATTAAACCCCAGTAAAGTAAAAAGAAATCTAAATGTGCCTATTATACAAACTATATTGCTCCATAAGTGTGTTTTTAATCTTTTTTCACTATTTACACATTACTACTAGACAGAACCAGAATTGTATTAGTAAAAAGTAATTACATGATAAATAAGATGCCAAACTGTTAGACTTCAGTGGTAGTTAATGTAAAGAGCATTTTTCTCCAATCCTTTAAACATAAATTTCTGTGAATTTCTAATAATCTGCAGAAAAATACACGGTTTTACATCTCTATTAGCTAAGATTTCAAACTTAAAAGTCAAAAGAATTAACTTATCTTACATGAGTACAGTAACCAGGGTAGTACCAATTACTACAATGAACAAAGAATCAAGCAAATAAATTCATTTTCATGGGGTATATCACTAGCTGCTTACCAGGATTATGATGAGTAGCAGATTCTCCATTCTGAAATACGTCTCCTGCCACATTCATTCTACCAGGATTAAAAGGTCCTACTGCAGTCTTGGTCTGTGAAGTTAAAGATGGGGTGTATGTTTGTATATTAACACCAAAATTACTTGACTGCAGTCCGTTAGAGACATCTCCCAAGTTGGTATTCTGCAGTGATGTTACATGTGTAATCATTAAGTTCATATCTCGCCCGTCAGTATTTTCTAATTGGCCATCATTCACAGAGCTTACACCTGTTTCTAAGGTTGTAACATTAGCAATCTGAATTTCAGAGTCTGGTTCTGTGGTGATACCACTATTACCCATTCCTGCATTTACCTTACTTCTTGAAAAACTGGAAGTGGAGAAATCCACATCATTGGTTCTGTTTTTAGATTCAGGAGGTCTCCGTTCAATAAAATTGGAGGAATTTTTCTCTTGCCCTTGATTTGTTTCCATGTCCTCTTCATCATCAATGACAATTGTCTCACTTACACTTCCCTTCTGAGAAGACAACTCTTTTGAGGATGGAAGAATTTTGGAATCATTTCCTTGCAGTTCTTCATTTTTTGATGATGTAAATGTTACAGTCCTTTGATCAGCTACCACTGGTGCAGAAGGTGGGGGAGGTTGTACAGGTTCGATAAAAACAACATCATCATCATCTTCCACCGATGAGTTTTGAAATTTGTTAGATCTAGAAACTAAAGGATTAGGTGGACCACTAAACGAATTTCCTACATTCGTGAGACTAGTTGCCATGGTCGTGCTCCCTAATAAAACAGAAGTCTGATCAGTCAGTTCTAATCCTCCCACTGAACCTGTGTCCATGCCAAAAAACCTGTTAAGGAGATGGAAAAAAGAAAAAGAAAACAAATGTCAGTATAAGCTTTTGTTATTCTAACTGAAAGAACTATTTATTTGGTTTTTATTTGTTTTTAAAGCTTACGTATTTTGAGAGAGAGAGAGAACGCGAGCACGTGTGACCAAAGGAGAGGCAGAGAGAGAGACAGAGAGACAGAGAGAGAAGAGTCAATCCCAAGCAGGTTCAGCACTGTCTATGCAGAGTCTGAAGCGGGGCTCAGGCTTACTAACTGTGAGATCATGACCTAAGCCAGAATCAAGAATCAGACGCCCAAAGGACCGAGCCACCCAGGCACCCCTGAAGAACTTTTTAAAGGTACTTTTCCTTTTTATTCTAAATGACAATAATTCTTATTTAATGAGGAAAACTTTGGTATCCATTCTGTCTCATTCACTAAATTGCATATAGTTTACCTGTGAACCTCTTGCAATATAAAGAGGTTAATTATCCAATTTTCAGTAATGATATGTAGTATATTCTCACTTCCACCACCTCCTTTCTACCATACTATTTAAGCTACAAACTTTACCACTGAAAACCTGGATAAATCCTTCAATGTGTTTGAACAGTAAAATAACAAAAACACGGCAATAAAAATCCCTTCACTATACATTTAGCCTGGTATCCACTGTATTAAGATGATACGATCTTATCCCTCATTTCCCTTGCCTCATCTTTTTCTAATCCCTTTTTTTCATATTCCCTGACCCCCTTACAACTATATAATTAAATCCTTCTGAGAATCTGAAATCATTCTTGACCTTATCCAGAAAACTTAAATCCTTATTTGCCAGGCACTATTGCTCTGTGCTTTATATCCATGTATCAGGCTGAATAATGGCTCCCAAAGATATCAGATCCTAATCCCTGGAACCTGTATGTGTTACCTTATTTGGGAAAAGGGTCTTTGCAGATATGATTAAGGTCAAGGATTTAAAAACAGATTAGCTGGGGTGCCTGGGTGGCTCAGTCAGTTAAGTGTCCAACTTCGGCTGGGGTCATGATCTCACGGTTCGTGGGTTCAAGTCCTGCGTCCGGCTCTGTGCTGACAGCTAGCTCAGAGCCTGGAGCCTGCTTAACATTCTGTGTCTCCCTCTCTCTCTGACCCTCCCCTGCTAATGCTCTGTCTCTCTCTCTCAAAAATAAATAAATGTTTAAAAAAAATAGTAATAAAAGAAAGCAGGTCTTACTAACATGAAAAGATCAGTAAGATTACTGTTGACTGAAAAATATTACAAAACAGTATTATTACTATTATCTACGCATTCCCCAAAAACCCATACACACATTCTATTTTTCCTAAAGTACATACACTTTTATGTAAATTCATGAAAAAAAACTCTGAAAGGATCACACTATACTGATAGACATAGTTTATGCAAGAAGCAGGGAGTCTGAGTAAGAGAGGTGATCAACAAGTTGCACTTCAGATTTATTATTTTTTAGAGAGAGATGAGCACACAAGCAGAGGAGAGAGGCAGAAGGGCACAGGGAGACGGAGAGGGAGGGGGAGGGGAAGAGGGATGGTGAAGGGAAGGGAAGAGGGAGGAGGAGAAAGAATGATAATCCCAAGCAGAATCCACACTCAACACAGAGCCCAACAAGGGGCTCATTTCCATGACCCCGGGATCATGACTTGAGGTGAAATCAAGAGTCAGTCAATTGACTGAGTCACCAGGGATCCCAGCAAATTATACTTCAGATTCAACATTAATCTAGAAAGAATTTCAGGCAGCGAAGCACCTGAATGAATAATGGGAAAAATAGGGGCACCTCGCTGGCTCAATCAGAGGAACATGCAACTCTTAATCTCAGGGTTATGAGTTCAAGCCCCACAATGGTTGTAGAGATTATTTAAATAAATAAATGTTTTTTTAAAAATAAATAATGTGGAAGACAGGAGTAACAGAAGATACTACAAAGTTGATAAAGCATCAGTTAGATGAAGGAATTATCACCGGATACAAGAAGAATACAGATTAAGCACTTTTCATAGACATTAAATAGGGGTATATTAGCCATTTTATGAAAACACTGGGTAGATCATAACTAATTGCTCCTCACTGAATGTCTAGAGGCCAAAAACAGTGACTGGGCACAGAGTACACACTCAGTTTTCCCAAATATTTGTGGAAAGGCCAGAAGGCAAAAAAACCCCTCTAATTCACTTTGATTACCGGAGTTATTTTTAAGTAACAATTATTTAATTGTCAAGTTATACAATTCTAGTCCTTTATTTGATGTATATTGTGCTAGTCTCCGACCACTTAAACTAAGTTTAGTTTCCAGAGGGCACCATATCTTATTTAACATAATAATGAAAATTTTTAAATAACAAACAGTATTTTATAGGAATGGCTCTATTGTATTTTCACTTAAATGTGACAAAAACTCCTTTTGAGTTAAATAAAAACAGATTTTAACTTTTCTATAATAAAGCCATACTTCAGATATATTAAAACTACCCATGGCTCCAAGACAACAACAGGACTCAAAGAGCAAGAACTATGTCTGTATCAATCGGACGACATGTTAATCCTGACAAATGGCAGAAGATACATTTATATCTGCTTTAAAGAAAATGGATAATTCTATCTAAAACTGTAAGGGGTGACTACTTGCTTGTCACAAAGATCTACAAATTATCATTCCATACCCTAAGATGTTTTAAATATTTTCATAAATTAAAATACATACACCATTACTCTAAAGCAGCTCCTCACTAAGGAAGACTTCTTCATGGTAAAACAATAATATATGCTAAGGGAAACCTTCACATAAGGTGTTCACATAATTTTAAGTAAACATGAAAAAAAATTTTAACACCATTACAGAAAGCATTAAGAGTTGAAATATGCTGAATACATTGATTCAAAATTTTCATAACCCCATTAAATTTTTAAAAAATTAGTGCATCCATCCAGTAATATTTAACATTCATTTGAAGCTTGTTATGATCCAAATATTCATGTTAAGGCAATTCCATGAAGGAAATCACCATTGCGTTCTTTATACAGATCTTAAAACAAGAGGTGCTGGCTGGTTCAGTTGGTCGAGTGTGCAACTCTTGATCTCGGGGTTGTGAATTGAAGCCCCAGATTGGGCATAGAGCTTACTTAAAAATCATCATCATCATCATCATCTTCAAATCATCTTCAAAACTAAGTTGCCCAAGACCACAGACAAGAAGTTAGACATCAGGATTTGAGTATTCATAATGATATGCAATATGTAATTAAATTTTAAATAAAGTAATATAGCACAGCTCTCATTAATAAAATATTCAGTTAACACAATAACCAAATCAATATTCAAAATATACAAGTATCCATGAGAAGAAATATCAAGCCTGGGGCGCCTGGATGGCTCAGTAGGTTGGGCATCCAACTTCAGTTCAGGTCATGATCTCATGGCTTGTGGGTTCGAGCACTATATTGGGCTCTGTGCTGACAGCTCAGAGCGTGGAGCCTGCTTTGGATTTGAGTCTCCTTCTCTCTCTGTCTCTCTCAAAAATAAACAAACATTTAAAAAATGTTTTCAAAAAAGAAGAAGAAATATTAAGCCCAACAGGCGAAACAAGGATTAAAAAAAATGGACTTGAATTTGCAGTTAATACCCATGTGCCATAAGGTAGGAAGTAGCCTCATCAATGTAATAATTTTCAGAGGAATAAGGCATAAATCTACTGATGTTATGAAATGCAGAGGCTTTTAATGCATGAGTTCTCTGGATCCTTTCTATGGTTTTAGCACACCTAAAACAGAAGACAATTTCCAAGACAAAAAAGCTAGAACTGACCTCACAATACCCTCTGGTGGATGGCTGCGAGGTATCAATTTATTCTTCTCAGAAGAAACAGTGGGGCACAGAATAGAACTTTCTTTACCACAGTTCTCTGCAGTAATCCACTTCTCAAAACAGAGTAACTACTCAACTATAACAACTGTTCTCAAATCCTAGACTGTAAATAAATTTGGCCACTTCTATATGTCACTGAGAATGTTTCAACCACCAAACACTTAATTTACTCCTTTTATCTGATTAAAAGTTGACCTGATTAAATCTGATTAAAAGTTGACAACTTCTACATTATCTATATAAAGCCTATTCCATTTAGCCACATTTCTCCATCAAGTTAATTCTAATTAGCTATGTTACACTGAGCAAATTCCTTTACTTCTCTGAGCTTCAATTTTCTCTACAGTAAATGGTATGAAATAGTTCTCAGGGTTTTTCTTAGAATTCAAAGTGATAATCAGATGCAAAAATCAATTAGCAAACGGTTAACTCCTAATAGAAATTTTTGCCCGTACCTCAAGATTTCAGTAAGTTTCTAATTAATTTTTAAGCTCCCTTGTGATATTCTATCATTGTCACAGACTAAATGTTTGTGTCCCCCCAAATTTATTACACATTAAAGTGGTATCAGGAGGTAGGGCCTTTGAGAGGTGATTAGGTCACAAAAGGAGGAAACTTCATGAATGGGATTAGTGTCCTTTTTATAAAAATCACCCCAGGGAGCCCCCTTCACTCTTCCCCTATGAGAGGAAAGAGTGAGAAGACAGCAGTCCATCTAGAACCAGGAAACCATTTGACACCAAACACTAAAACTGCCAGAACCTTCATCTTAGACTTTTCAGCCTCTAGAACTGTGAGAAATTAATGGGGTTTTTGTCGATGGTATTTGTGTGATAGCAGCCCAAATGAAGACATTCATCATAAATCTTCATAAATGTTTTACAGTTGTATTTGGTCTTTACTTTGATTCAACAAGAATCAATTAATACAAAACTTGATGTTCTCATGAAAAACAAGAAAATGTTGACATTCTTAACAAATAAAATATCAGTATTTGCTGAGAAAAGCTTATGAACGTTCAGAGAAAATCACAAAGAAAGCAATTCCAAGTGAGTCAAGAAAATCATCATTTTCTCACTGATAAGCCTATCTAAGAGCCTTCTAGATACCATAAGTTTTAAAAAGAAAGCAAAGGTGAATTCTTCTCTATAGCAAAGGTTACTAGTCAATATGTGTTCATAGTATTTTTAATAGTTCTGAATCAAACTGACAAATTTTAGGGGCGCCTGGGTGGCTTGGTCGGTTAAGCGTCCAACTTTCACTTGGGTCATGATCTCGCGGTTCGTGGGTTCGAGCCCCGAGTCGGGCTCTGTGCTGACTGCCAGCTCAGAGCCTGGAGCCTGTTTCAGTCTGTGACTCCCTCTCTCTGACCCTCCCCTGCTCACGCTGTCTCTCTCTCTCTCTCTCTCCTAGAAATAAATAAAAACATTAAAAAAAAAAGTTCAAACTGACAAATTTTATTTTTTTTTAATTTTTTTTTGTTTTTTTATTTATTTCTAGGAGAGAGAGAGAGAGAGANAGAATAAAATCTTAATAAAATAGGAATAGATTTATAAATACATATATAAAACAAGCCAAAGATATCATCAAAGTTAACATGAAATATTAAAAGCATTAATTAAAGTCAAAATTAGAAGATAAGGATATTCTTATTATTACCACTCAGCACTGTACTGGAAGCACCAACGAATGCAATTATATAAAAATTTTTTAAAAATCTAAAAATTTTAAAAAGGAATATTATTATTATTTGCAAATTAGGTTAATTTTTATCTCAAAGACACAAAAAATTTACCTGAAAAATTACCACAGTGAGATAATTTAGTCAAGTGCTGGATACAAAATTAATATGTAGGAATTAATATTAAATTTAATGGATGGCCAACTGGAGACAGAAGACTCTGCTTCTATCCAAAGAGTAAGTACAGAGATTAAAAAAAAAAAAAATTTTTTTTTTAATGTTTTATTTATTTTTGAGAGAGAGACAGTGTGAGCAGGGGAGGGTCAGAGAGAGAGGGAGACACAGAATCCGAAACAGGCCCAGGCTCTGAGCTGTCAGCACAGAGCCTGACTTGGGGCTCAAACCCACAAACCATGAGATCATGACCTGAGCCGAAGTCGGACGCTCAACGGACTGAGCCACCCAGGAGCCCCGAGAGATTTTTTTAAAAAGGAGGAACATCTGGGTGGCTCAATCAGTGGAGCTTCTAACTCTTGATCTCAGTTCAGGTCTTGATCTTATAGTCATGAGTTCAAGCCCCCGTGTTGGGCTCCGCACTGGGTGTGGACCCTAAGTATTAAAAAAAAAAAAAGACAAACCTCACAGACAAGAACAGGGGAGAATTCAACAGTATGGAAAATGTTAGAAGAGGAGGAAGGCCAACTGGAGCAGCCACTCTGGAAAACAGTGTGCAAGTTCCTCAAAAAATTAAAGACCAAATTACCTTATGACCCAGCAATAGCACTACTAGGAATTTATCCAAAGGATACAGGAGTGCTGCCTAACAGGGACACATGTACCTCAATGTTTATAGCAGTGCCATCATACCCAAGGTATGGAAAGAGCCCAAATGTCTATCAACTGATGAATGGGTAAAGATGTGGTATATATATACATATATATAGTATATGGAATGGAATACTACTTGGCAATGAAAAAGAACAGTATTTGTCATTTGCAACAATGTGGATGGAACTGGAGGGTATTATGCTGAGTGAAATAAGTCAGTCAGAGAAAGACAGATATCATATGTTTTCACTCATATGTGGAAGTTGAGAAACTTCACAGAAGACCATCAGGGAAGGGAAAGAGGAAAAAAAAAAATACACACACACACACACACACACACACACACACACACACACACACACAGTTACAGAGGCAGAGGCAACCCATAATAGACTTTTACTACAAAGAGCAAATAGAGAGTGGAAGGGAGTGGAGGGCCAAGGACAATGCGTGATGGGCACAAGGAGGACACTTGTTGGGATGACCACTGGATGTTTTATGTAAGTGATGAATCATGGGAATTTACCCCTGAAGCCAAGAGCACACTGTATACACTGTATGTTAGCTACCTTGACAATAAATTGTATTTAAAAATATATAAAATAAAATAGAGACAACATAAATTTGTAATAAAAAAATGTTAGAAGAGGAAAGAGAGAAAAGCATGGCTGGGGCGCCTGCGTGGCTCAGTCGGTTAAGCGTCTGACTTCGGCTCAGGTCATGATCTCATGGTTCGTGGGTTCGAGCCCCACGTCGGGCTCTGTGCTGACAGCTCAGAGCCTGGAGCCTGTTTCAGATTCTGTGTCCCTCTCTTGCTCTGCTCATTCTCTGTCTCTCTCATTCTCTCAAGGATAAACATTAAAAAATAAAAACAAAAAACAAAAACAAACACACAAATAGAGGCTCCTGATTGACTCAGTTGGTTGAGCATCTGGCTCTTGATTGCAGCTCAGGTCACGACTCACAGTTCCTGAGTTCAAGCCCCATGTCGGGCTCATTGCAGAACTCATTTCGGATCCTCTATCTCCTTCTCCCTCTGCCCCTCCCCCACTCTCATGTGCTCTGTCTCTCTGAAAAATAAATAAACTGGGACACCTGAGTGGCTAAGTCAGGTAGACGTCCAGCTTCAGCTCAGGTCATGATCTCACAGTTCATGGATTTGAGCCCCACATTGGGCTCTGTGCTGACAGCGTGGAGCCTGGAGCCTGCCTTCAATTCTCTGTCCCCTTCACTCTCTGCCCCTTACCCTCTTGTGTGTGTGCGTGCACACACTCTCAAAAATAAATATTAAAAATTTTTTAAAAGATTAAAAAAATAAAACACACACAAACATAGAACTAAGAAATTATCCACTGAAGGAGTTTATGTCAGTTTTGGTTGGTTTTTGGAGGTTTGTTTGGTTTTTTTTTTTTTTT